>NW_025727396.1:6159350-6210248 GCF_021461385.2 Schistocerca piceifrons | reverse complement strand
TCTGTATGCCCGTGGGGATGCTGTTTGCGTGCCGTGGTGGTTGGATTGCGGGGGTCGGTGGCGGGTGTGGGCGGCGGTAGCGGTAAGCGGTGTTGTTGTTGATTGTCGCCGTGTTTGTGGCGGCGGCCGACGGTTGGTTTTCTGTCACGTTGTTTTGTTTGAATACGTTGGTTGGCTTGCCTGCGTTCGTTCTTCTCGGATGTCTGTCTTGTCTAGTCGTGTCTGGTCTTTGTTGTTTTGTTCCTTTGTGTGTGTGTGTGTGTGTTATGTTTTGCAACGGGGGGCACGTTGAGATGTGGAAGGAGTCGGCGGGGATTTCGGTGGCGTGTAGAGCGAGCGAGCGCGCCTGCCTGGCCGTTGGCCGTCGGAGTGGAGTGCGGGTTTGTTTTTGTGTTTTCGAAACGAAAGCGGCGGCCGGCCGGCCAGCCACCCCGTGCGGTGTGACGTCGGCCGTTGGGTATTGTGCGCTTTGAGCGCCGGGGAGGGATGATGTGTGATTGTTGCGCGCTGCTAAGCAGGCAGGCAGAGTGAGCGGGTGTGGCGGACGGACGGGAAGTGGTGGTTGTTGTTTTTGGGTTGCGGGGCGAGAGGCAGGCGACCGACAAAGTTTGCTCGCGACGGAGAGATGTTAGTGGCCCTGAAAAGGGCCGTTTTTTGTTTGTGCGGTGCGGTGCCGCGGCGCGGTTTAGGCGCGCTCGCCGCGGATGCGGCGCGCGAGCTGGATGTCCTTGGGCATGATGGTGACGCGCTTGGCGTGGATTGCGCACAGGTTGGTGTCTTCGAAGAGGCCGACGAGGTAGGCCTCGCTGGCCTCCTGCAGGGCCATGACTGCGGAGCTCTGGAAGCGCAGGTCGGTCTTGAAGTCCTGGGCGATCTCGCGCACTAGGCGCTGGAATGGCAGCTTGCGGATGAGCAGCTCTGTGCTCTTCTGGTAGCGCCTGATTTCTCGCAGGGCGACGGTGCCCGGCCTGTAGCGGTGGGGCTTCTTGACGCCTCCGGTGGCGGGCGCGCTCTTCCTCGCCGCCTTGGTGGCGAGCTGTTTGCGCGGCGCCTTTCCGCCGGTGGACTTGCGGGCCGTTTGCTTTGTGCGGGCCATAGCGGTAGCGGAGCGGCGTGCGTGGAGGTTAGGTGCGGCGCGGCGTCCGGTGCTGCCTTGACAACGGGCCCGCGCGCTTTTTTTTTTTTTTTTTTTTTTTTTTTTTTTTTTTTTTTTTTTTTTTTAGCACATTTCATTCCCTTCCCTTAAGGGGGAGGGCGGGCTATTCTAGTGCTTGCATTGCACTTTTTAGCCTTAGGCGAGGTTTACAATTTTATTTTCTTTTTTGATATAATTTAAAGTGCTTGCAGAAAGGTGCTTTACAAATTTTTTGCACTTTGATGTGGTCATTAACAATTAATTAACATTTAGCCTTATAATATGTGATTAACAATTTTATATGATTAACAAGGTTATAGTAAGTTTAACAATTTTATATAATTAACAAGGTTGTAGTAAGTGTAACAAGGTTGTATTTTGGTTTAACAAAGGATATAGTATTAGGGTTTAACAACAAGATATGAATTACATTAGGGTGTGTAGTGTTTCTGTGTGTGATTTGTGTGTAATATTTCCTAAATTACGTTTGTGTTCGGTTGTGGAGCAGAGGGGAGGATAGCATATGAGAAGAGGTTTTGAAGTAAGTCTGTGAGTGGCATATAATAATGATTGTGTTGTTGCTTGCTTTGTTGTACAATTATAGCTGTTTTCTATTTTCATATTTTTCTTTTTTTCCCCGTGGCAGAACAGGATTGAGTAGTTGAATAGTGTGCCGGCTTGTTTAAGTGTGCGAGTGTTGTCGTTTTGTTGTTTGTGTGTGTGTTTGTGCGTGTGTGTGTGAGAGAGAGAGAGGGAGAGAGAGAGAGGGGGAGATAGAGGGAGAGAGGGTATATGATTGTCTGTGTTTTATTGTCTGACGTCTAGGTGGGGAGGGGTAGTGGTATGGGTTGTCAGCGGTTCCATAGTTGGGGCTAAGTCTGGGAAGTGGTGTGATGTGTTTTGTGCTACCGTACGCGCTGGGCAGACATACTTGTATTTAGGGAGTCGTTGAGTACGAGGTCTTGTTGTAATTAGGTTTTCCATGTCAGGTCTTTGCGTTAGTATTCGTTGTCCGTAGTTCGCGCGCAGTTTTGTCAGTCGTGTCTGTAGTGGTTCCACGTTAACTATTTCGTATACGTCGTTGCTGGGCGTCCTTGCTGGGAGTCTCGCAAGGTTGCGGAGCAGTCGTCGTTCTGTACTGTAAAGTCTGTCTGCTACCGTGTGCGGAATTCCTCCCAGCGGGGCGCTGGCGTATTCGAGGACAGGTCTGATAAAAGTTTTGTAAGTATGTATGGCAGTTTCCATACTGCAGCCACGGAGGCGTCCTTGTACTTGTCGTATCAGTCTTTGGCGTTTTCTAGTCTTGTCGAGAAGGTAATTCAGGTGAGTCATCCAGTTCATGTGTTTGTCTAGGAACACGCCAAGATACCTGGCCGTGTTGGCAAGTCTGAGTGGCGTGTTCCAGAGTGTTAATTGTATGTCGTTGTCGTTTTGCTGTCTCTTTTTGGTCAGGTTTCTGTGTCGAAAGAGTACTGTTTGCGTTTTTGCTGGGTTTGGTCTGATTCTCCATTTTTCCATCCAGTCTTCGAGTCGTTTTAGGTATGCGTCCGTCTTTCTCTGTATAGTTGTTGTCCTGAGTGATGTACACCAGTAAGCTGTGTCGTCTGCGTATAGGGCTATTGTTTCGTCTGGAGACTGTGTGGTCGGTATATCTGCTGTGTACAGCGCGTACAGCAGCGGAGATAGGATGCCGCCCTGTGGCACTCCTGCTTGTGGGGTGAAAGGTTGGGAGGAGGTGTTGTGTACGTGTATTCTGCATACTCGGTCGGTGAGGTATGCTTTTATGAGCCGGACCATTTTGACAGGGATCCCTATCTCGCACAGCTTGTAGAGGAGTCCGTCATGCCATAGCTTGTCGAACGCCCTTTCAATATCCAGGAATACTGCGAGGGTGCAGTGTCCATTGTTAAAGCCCTGTGTGACTCCGTTCACAAGTTTGAACAGTGGATCATTCGTGGAGTGCTTACTGCGGAAGCCAGCTTGGATCAGGGGAAGGAGTTCTTTCTGTTCTACGTATGTCTTGAGTCTGTCTGTGATGATTCTTTCATAGGTTTTTCCCAGTACGTCTAAAAGAGAGATGGGTCTGTAGGATCGTGGGTCTGTTCTTAGTTTGTCTGGTTTAGGGATCATAATCGTCTTGCTTGTTTTCCAGGCAGTTGGGATGGTCTCTGTACTGATGCAGTAATTGAATATAAGGGATAGGATAGGGATGAGTGTAAGGAGAGGTGCCTTTTGTAGGTGGATTCGTCGTATGTCGTTTAGGCCTGGCGCTGAGTTCCGTCCCGTTAGTATCGCGTCCATTATTTCTTTGTCAGTTATCGGTTTAGTTAGGAGTTTTCGTTTTCCGTCTCTACTGTGTGTGTGTTAAGTAGTCGTGGGAGTCGGAGTTCTACCGTTCGTCTGAAAACCTCATCGAAGTTGTTGTCATGTGGGAAGGAGTATACGTCTTCTAACACGTCTTTGTAGATGTCGGCTTGTTGTTGTGGGTCTGTCGTTGGCTCGTTGTTTGTAATTAGTGTGTTGGTAGTTGTCGCTCTTTGTCCCGTCAGTGTTTTAAATCGTTTCCAAAATTGTCCTCCGTTCCTGTAGTTTAGTCTCTCGCATGTTTCTTCCCATTGTCTTTGTCGATGTGTCGAGATGATTTGTTTGACGCGATTGTTCAGTCGGTTCCAGGTTTGTCGTAAGTTCGGGTTGTTGGTTCGTCTCATCTCTCTTTGTAGTCGTCTTTTCCGTTGAATTAGGTCGAGAGGTTTGTCGTAAGTTCGGGTTGTTGGTTCGTCTCATCTCTCTTTGTAGTCGTCTTTTCCGTTGAATTAGGTCGAGAGCTTCTCGGGGGATAGTAGGTTTCCAGTTGTCTATGGTGATTTGTGGTATGGCTTCTTCTATTGCGAGTTTAAATGCTGATTCTATTTTAGTCGTGGCAAGTTCCAGGTCGTGGGGGTCTGTCACGGTCATGGGGATGGATAATTCTTGTTCGAGTACGTCTTTGTATTTATTCCAGTCGGCGTTTGAGTACTGTCGTATAGTTCGTCTGATTGGTGGAGGATTCGGTGGTGCTATTGCAGTTGTGGAGAAGAGGATGGGGAGGTGGTCACTTGTTATTGAGTTGCCGACTTCCGCATTGGCTATTGCGTCACTCATGGTAGGGCTGTATAGGACATGATCGGGCGCTGACGTTCCTTGGTGGCCTATAAAGGTGGGTTGGTAGATGGGGAGGCGGTCTACGGGTTCGGTCGTTAGAAGGTCAAAGAGGATTTGTCCGTTGTGGTTTGTGCTGTGGTCGCCAAGTCTCTCGTGTCGCGCGTTCAGGTCAGCTAGTAAGATGAATCTGTCTTTCGTCATAAGGTGTCGTATCGCGTGGATCGGGAGAGGGTTATTGGGAGGGTTGTACATACATGCAATTGTTACAGTCCTGGCGTTGTGGCCCTTTAGTTTGACCATGACGATCTCTGTGTCTCCAAGCTGTGCGGGGGGAGGGACTTCCGTAGCCGCTATCGTATTGCGCACGTATAGCGCGACGCCGCCTCTACCGTCTCTGTCCTTACGGAAACAGTTGAACTTCGGTATATTGCACTGCTTCCCATCAGACAGCCACGTTTCGGCGATTCCGGCCACATGTATGTTGTTGCGCAATAGTGTGTGCGTGAGTAGTGTTCTCCTGTCTTTAACTCCTCTCGCGTTGGCGAAGAGGAGATTTAACTGCTGTTGGTGGTCGGCCATGTTTGTACCGCGACTTGGGTTTTAGTAAGTTTAGTTTCTGGAAGTGTGTGGGTGTGGTGTGTTTTGTGTTCGTGCGGGTGCGTGTTGCGGTTGGGGCGTTTGTGTGGTGGGTGTCTGATGTTGTGTAGGTGTGTGTGGGGGTTGGGATGTTTGTGTGGTAGGTGTCTGTGGTTGTGTAGTTATATCCAGTTGTGTTGCCGGACTGACCCTGTCTGCCACTGTTATGTGGAGGCAGACTCCTGACTGGGTCGCCTTGATGTTTTTGTGTAAAATTTGCTGCGACACCTGATTGACAGTTTTAACTACTTCTTCTCGCCGGTCCTGGAACAGGCTGACGAGTGCTCCAGTGAGGATTCGGAGGAAGTCATTCTTTAGGACCATTTCCTGCTGGAGTTCTTCTGTAGGTGGGATGGGTGTAGGTGCGTCCATGATTTTAATTGGCGCACGCAGCTCTTCTTTTTCGGCGATCTTAGGTCGTTTGGGGCACTTATAAGATAAGGCCGAGTGGTCACCTTCGCAGTTCGCACACTTTTCCGGGTTTTTGACGTCACACCGGTAAGTTTGTGGTTGCCTCCGCACTGCGGACACTTTGGCTGGGCCTTGCAGTTCGCTGTGGAATGGTCGAAGCCCAGGCACTGCCCGCATTGCGCTGGCTGCGGTGGAGGTAGTTTGGAGGGTTCTGCTTCTTTTTTTGCATAATCAATGACAACGCCATGTGTGAGTATGCTATCGATAGTGTCTTGATTACGCGATATTATTCTAAAGTTCCTGGTGGGTGCTTGCCTCTCCCTTGATGTGATACGCCAAGCCCTCTCTACATCTAGGCCCTGTTCGCGCAGTTGGTGGATCACTTCACTAGCCTCTACATCTAGTGGCACTTTTTGATGACCGCGCTGAGGGGTGGCTTTCGAGACCTTTCCATGGGCTGTCTCGGTTCGCGTACTTTTTCAGGGCGCACTGTTACTGAGGACACTATATGGTGTCTGAAGATTCTTTGGAAGTAGTCCTCCCGCCCTCTAGTTGTGGAGTTGATGTAGGCCCTCCCGTTTCTTATTACGTTCAGGGACCTAATCTCTGACCTGACAGCGTATTCCACAAATGAGTTGATCTTTGCTGCCATCGTTTTTTGTGTGATGTCGTGGGGAAGATTCTCCACGACGTAAGTCACCGTACGGTTGCCGGTCGTTGGTGTAGCCGCTTCTGCTCCGCCGATAGTGCCGCGGGGAGGCGATCGGGGGTGGGGGGTCTCACCTCGATCTTCAGTGTTCATGATGTGGTCGTGTGTGGTGTGTGTGGTCGCACCAGTGATTGTTCCAGCTCAGTCCCACTTGTTGACACCGTAGGGTAGCTGTGGGCTGATTTGGCCTGATCTACACGTACGCGGTATCGGGGGCTGCGCCACCGGCCCTGGTACGGAGATTACCCTACTCTGGTGGGAGGAGGCAGCAATAGCTGCCGTGCGACGCTGGTGTATCGACAATTTTGCTTGTCTACCCGCTTGCGCTAGGTAGATGAACACGACACTTTTGCTTGTCTGCCTGATTACTCAGACAGACCGACACGACAAAATTGCGAGAAACACGACAAAATTGCTCTTTTCGATTACACCTCGGTGTAGGAGGTGCAATGGCGCTGTTCTGCCTTCTCGTTGTTGATGAAGAAGACGGCTGGTCGCCGCGAGGGCTGACGCTTTGTTCAGCGACGGCTGCTGTGTCCCCCTCGATGGTGGTGGGGGGTGGGGTGGGTGCGCGGGCACTTCGCTCGCTCGACGACTGCTGCTGTGCGGCTCTCAGTCCGCTCCGGTCGGCACCCACGGCTCGTCTCGCCCGCGCGCCACCGTGCTGCGCTTATATGCCCTCGGTTGCGCGTGGTGGGGGGAGGGCGGGCCAGAGTCTATATAGGGGGGGCGGCGGGCGCGCTGGGCGCAGACCGTAGCCGACTCGCCAGCCGCTGCAGCTGCTGTTTGTGCACGTTTTGCTTTGCCCGAGGAAGGAAGGATGACAGGCCGCGGCAAGGGAGGAAAGGGGCTCGGCAAGGGTGGCGCCAAGCGGCACCGCAAGGTGTTGCGCGACAACATCCAGGGCATCACGAAGCCCGCCATCCGCCGCCTGGCTCGCAGGGGCGGCGTGAAGCGCATCTCTGGTCTGATCTACGAGGAGACCCGCGGGGTGCTGAAGGTGTTCCTGGAGAACGTGATCCGCGACGCGGTGACGTACACTGAGCACGCCAAGCGCAAGACTGTGACGGCCATGGACGTGGTGTACGCCCTGAAGAGGCAGGGGCGCACCCTGTACGGTTTCGGCGGTTAGGCTGCGTCGCAGCGGGCGCTGGCCTTCCCGCGGCCGTGCTTGTGGGTGGGAGAGACTAGAAAACGGCCCTTTTCAGGGCCACCACACTGTTCGGAAGTTGAAAAGTGCGAAAGAGTCTGTGTTGTTTGTTTGTTTCTTTCTTTCCGTTTGAGCGACGTGATGTGACTGGGAGGGGAGAAGGAAAGGAAACGTGTCATGTGGCTGGCTGTGTGTGGGAGCTGCTTCGTTTGTGTTTGTTATTGTGTGTCGTTGTATCGATCGCGACGGAGATGGCGGGCTGTGTGTTGTTGTGCGAGAGGCGGTGATTATTTGCTTGCGTGGTTTGGCTCTGTGTGTTTGCGGCGGCGTTGGGGTTTCCGAGCAAGGCGTGTGGGCACAGGCGGCCGGATCAGCTGTTTCGTTCGTGTCGACGGCCGTTGCGCGCGGGAGTGGAGGGCGGTGTGTCGACACGCCTCCCTGTAACAATGGTCATTATTGCTGCCGTTGTCGTTTGGAAGGCGACTGCGACCGTGCAAAATGAATGTGTGTGTGTGTGTTTGTTGGGCCACACGGGCTGTGTGGACGACAAGATGGCGGACGTGCGCCGGCGGCGGCTGTGCTGTGAAAGTGCAAAGTTAAAACAAAACAAGGTGCGGCGAGGACGACTGAAATTTTGCTTTGGACGTAGGTTTGTGTGGTGGCCCTGAAAAGGGCCGATTGTTGTGGGCCGGGCCGAGCCGAGCCGGCAAAGCGCGTTGCGTGCAGGGGAGCACGCGGCGCTGCGATTGCCTTGGCCTCCTTTAGGCCTTCTTCTCGGTCTTCTTTGGCAGCAGGACGGCCTGGATGTTGGGCAGGACACCACCCTGTGCGATGGTGACGCCCGACAGGAGCTTGTTGAGCTCCTCGTCGTTGCGGATGGCAAGCTGCAGGTGGCGCGGGATGATGCGCGTCTTCTTGTTGTCGCGGGCCGCGTTTCCGGCCAGCTCGAGCACCTCAGCCGCGAGGTACTCCATGACGGCGGCGAGGTAGACGGCGCCCCGGCGCCGACGCGCTCTGCGTAGTTTCCCTTGCGCAGGAGGCGGTGGATTCTGCCGACCGGGAACTGGAGCCCAGCCCTGCTTGAGCGGGACTTTGACTTGCCCTTGACTTTGCCTCCCTTTCCGCGTCCGGACATGGCGATGGGCTAGCGACGGTGCACACGAAACGGAAACGAAAACGACCGGTGCGAGCGGCAGCGAGTCGAGCAGCGGAGTGCGTGCCGGCGCAGCCGGGGTGGGGGTGCTTTATGGGCTCGGGTGCGGCGGCCGGTTGCGCGCGCGCCCCATTGGTCGGCGGCCGCAACAGGGCGAGCTGGTAAAGGTGCGGCGGCGGCTGGCGGCGGGTGCCACTGTGTGGGGAGACGCTGACTAGAGCGGAGCGCTTGCTACTGGTGTTGCTGCTGCCGTACGTTCGTTCGAGATGCCGCCCAAGACTAGCGGGAAGGCCGCCAAGAAGGCTGGCAAGGCGCAGAAGAACATTTCGAAGGGCGACAAGAAGAAGAAGCGCAAGAGGAAGGAGAGCTATGCCATCTACATCTACAAGGTGCTGAAGCAGGTGCACCCTGACACGGGCATCTCGTCGAAGGCGATGAGCATCATGAACAGCTTCGTGAACGACATTTTCGAGCGCATTGCGGCCGAGGCTTCTCGCCTGGCGCACTACAACAAGCGCTCGACCATCACGTCCCGCGAGATCCAGACCGCTGTGCGGCTGTTGCTGCCTGGCGAGCTGGCCAAGCACGCCGTGAGCGAGGGCACGAAGGCGGTGACCAAGTACACGAGCTCCAAGTAAGGAGGTGGCTCTGGAGTGGAAGGAAGGATGGAGAAGGCTCCTCCGTTGCGAGAGCGGCAAAACGGCCCTTTTCAGGGCCACCAACTTGCCTTTTGCGGGAAGGGCGGAATTGTTGTTGTTGTTGTTTGTGTGGACGGCTGTGATGTATGTGTGCATTTTGATTGTGGGTGGGGGGGGCGCGTCAAAGCGTGTTGCGGGGGACGGCCACGAGGTTGGTCGCCGTGGCGTGGAATGGTGGCACGCCTCGTTGGAGTGGTTTTGACCCATTGGTGGTGGTGTGTGTGTGTTACCTGTCTGCGAGGGGGGACAGTGCGATCGGCGACTTTTGTGTCACCGTAACGACGGCCGTTTGCGGGTTTGTTTTTTGCACATCATACATGGCGAGGGTGAAATGTGAAATGTTTTTGTTTGGTTTTTTTTTGCCGCCCACTGTTCCCTTTGCTGTACGCCGAGTTTGACAATGGTGCGACGTAACTGCAGCGTGGAGGTGTGTGAGTGACGTTGAAATTGAACGTGCCATTAAGACGCATTGTTGTTGTATTGTACTGTACGTGTACGGCGACACGCACGATGATGTACCATTCGACTCTGATTTTTGATAGCCGTGTCTGACTGATTGCGTACGACGCACGCACACCGATGTCGTCATTCAAGATGCACGCGTGTCCAGTGCAGTACAGTAAGCGCGACGCTAGACGGCGGCGGCGGCGGCGGCGGCGGCGGCGGCGGTCGTCGTTTGTTTGGCGAATGTCTGTACACGTGTTTGTCTGTGTCCATCCGGTATGTATGTGTTTGTTTGAAAGTGTTTTGTGTGTCGGTGACGTGGTCCGATCCGTCGCCCCCTGAGTAACTGTCGATCGGCGCGATAGACCGGCGTCACGCAACTGAACCGAAGTCTTGGGCACACCCGTCATACTGTTGTACACCGTCGCGCTGAGAACGGTGACGAAAGGTTGACTTTGATCGGTCGAATGTCTGGGCAGAACGTGAGGAATGAGGCAAGAGTGCAAGGAGGGGGGGCAAAAGAGAGAGGAAGGGAAAAAGGGGAGAAACGCATTCGTAGAGCAACGGAACGTTCCCGTGTCGGAGGCGTATTGGAGCCGCACTGAAATGCGTTTAACGGCGGCGCGGCTGCAAGTGTCTGCCGTGGTGAACGTTACCTTTGACGGCTGCATTGGGCTTTGCTTTTGCTTTTGCTTTTGCTTTCGCTTTCGCTTTCGCTTTCCCGGATGTACGTAACGTTTGTTGATATGGTTCTGAGGAAGAGTGTATGACAGTGCCGTGCCGTCCATGTTCGTGTGCCCTCCCATTGTGTGTATGCTATTGTCTGTGTACTTGAATGATGTATGTAGGTGTTAGTGGACATGTTTCACCAGTGGGGGGAAATGGATCGTCGATAGTTGGCGTCACTCTGTCACGGTCGAGATGACGCACCCTCCGTACAGAAAGGTGTCGAGAAAGTGTGTGTGTGTGTGTGCGTCCGTGAATTGGCAGTGTTTGGAGGTGGGCGTGCCCTGCATGTGGCCCGGAAGGCTGTTCGTTTGGCGGTAGTGTTGTGTGGACAGGGGAGGGGCATGCGTAACGCTGCTGGCATGGCATTTCGGGAGATGGGAGGGGGCAAACGAGGAGCGGCGGCCAAAGAAAGGCGGGACGGGGAGGGGCGCGGTGTGGGTGGCTTGCGCCTGTGCTCGGCGTTGTGGTTTGTGCAAAAGAGGAGGAGAAAAACAATGAGTTGCCAGGGAGGGGAGCGGTGTTGTGTTGTGGTTGTCGTGGTGTAGCCGCAGACGCGGCTGTCAGTGAACGTGGCGAGACGGACGGATGCGCGGAGGGGCGGGGGCGGCGCATTTCGCCGGTGCCGTGCCGTGCCGTGCCGTGCCTGACAGCCGCGTGGTCGCTGTGTTGTTGGTGGCGTGGGGGCGAGGAGAGTACCGTACGGGTGTGCTTGTGCGCCGGAAATGGCACACTGCGCCTGCCCGTCTTGGAGGCTGATGGCTGTGGTGTGGAAATGGGGCGCGGTGATGTTGAAGCAGTTGAAGAACAGAAAAGAAACCAAGAAAACGGGAGGCGTGATGCGGCGGTGGTGGTGAGAGCGGGAAAAACAAAACAAACAAAAAAAAAACAACAAAAAAAAGAAGGAAAAACAACAAGAAACAAAAAAGAAAACAAAAAGTCTATCAATATTAGAATGTAAATGGAAATGGAAATGGACCCAGGTATAACCTCCCTGCACAAATAGCAGAGAGTCCGATGATAATAGAAATGTGCCAGAATGTTAACGTCCCTACAAAACAAACCCAACGATAATATTAATGAAAGAATGAACCGTATGTAACATTGCAACAGACATAATGAAACCTGATAAATTGTATAAGGGCAGCAGCGTTGACCTTTGGCCCTGTATTCAGAATAAAAAGAGCCAAAGATCGTCACCCCAATGAAAAAGACACTGAAACAGGTATGTAACATAGCAGCGATGGCGAGACATTGTAGCATCTGTGACCAGAGAGTTTGCGCTGGACCGCGCGAGTGTTGCGAGCGGTTCTCAGTCAGTCAGTCAGTCAGTCGGTCGGTCGTTGCGAGTCTGTAGGTCTGTCTAGTTGAGGGCTGTACTCTGTCAGTAGTCGTCGCGTGCAGTACGCTAATAGTCGTCATGCAGAGCGGTCGGTCAGTAGTAGCAGCCGAGTGCGGTTGTGTGATGTAGGCGGTCGGCAACACTGGTCAAGATGGTGAATAAGGTATACTGTTAATTAATATAATCATTAGATAATGAACAATTTTATTTATTGTAATTATTCTCCAACAAGTTCCCCAATAATAATTTTTATTTCAAAAGCATTTTTCAAACATTTAATTTTTTATTGAACTGAAGAGTTCGTTGCACTTCACATTTCATTCCACTTCTTTGAAGAAAAATTTCACTAAAATCACAAAAAAAAAGAGAATATTATTATTTGCAATGCAGTTCCTCCAAGCGCTGCGCAACAAACAAGAGCAGAAATGTGACATCCATTTATTCTGAGGTAAGACTTTAATTCTGATTGTTTTGCACAGGGCCAAAGACCGATATTTCGGTTTAATTGAAGTTTCTTGTCACTGAACGGACTTTTAAATGTTGTGAAGAATTTATATTTGAGTCAGATTGCGAATTTAACATTTTTGTTGCCATTTTCAATACCTCTCATTGTGGGCGAGGTTACAATTAGCGCAATGTCCATTAGCATCCGTAAATAACATTGTCCATTATTTTAAATTTTGCGGGGAGGTTACAACGCACAAAAAAAAAAAAAACAAAACAAAAAATTGCATTTGTATCCGCTCCTCAATTGTAGATACCCCTTACACAGCTGTGTGCAATGAATGAGTGCTGGCTGGTAATTAATTGCACTCCTTGGAGGGAAATGCCATAGGAAGTAGTCTTTAAAAAGTGAATGTTTTTCGTTAAAAGACAAAAGTTACTTTAGAAAAAAGTAATAGTGGGGCTTTTTGTCGTTGAACAAAATAAGTACAATGAACATACGTTATCAGATTTGCGCAAAATGCAGCTTCACACTACCTTTTGATTATAACACAATATACTATACATCGTCCCGAACCGTGACCAGAGTCGCGAGACGAGCAGAGCACGCCGCCGACGCCCGCTCAGTACAACCGTCCACCCGCTACTACTGTCGACCGACTACTACCTCTCCCGACTCGCGCTACAATATATATAACAACTGTTCCTGGCGACCCGGTGCGTGCCACTACTGTCGTCTGGCGCGGTCCAAGCGCCGACTAGCAACGATAAATAACTCTCTGGTCAGACAGAGATGCTGTCATGCCTCGCCATCGCTCTGGTAATGAATACATACGTGTTGCAGCGTGCGTACCACCGGAACACGCAGTGGCGGAGCCAAAGACTGTGTTGTCGAGGTCGAGTGCGAGCGGGAAGAGAGGCAGCGTCGGCACGGAGATGCAAGCGAGCGCGAGACGCACGGGGGCTGCGGCGTGGCGCGTTTGCGGTCGGCGCCTTTGGTGGCAACGGCCGGGACAAGCAGCGGTGTATGGTGTGGTGCGGGGCGGACAGGGGCGGCGGTGGACGGGGAGGAGGCGGCGCGACGACGGCATGGGGGCGAAAACGGGACGGGGGACGGCGGATGTTGAGAGGCGTCACGCGCGGACAGGACACAGACACAGAGACACACAGATTGGAAAGGGAGGGTGCGCGGTAATAGTTGGGAATGTGCGTACCGTGCGGGACGGGAGTGGGCGAGGAACACGGTCGTGGCCCCTGTTTTGGGTGCGTGTGATGACGTCGGTGTGTTGTGGGAAGGGAAGGTGCTGTGGCGGCGGCGCGTAATGGGCGTAGGCCGAAAAGAGAAAGGAACGTCGGCAGTGTGTTGGCAAGCGTCGGTTCGACTGCGACGTTGATGGGCAGGGCAGGGCGAGGTTAATGGTGGTAGGAGTAGGCGTGTGGGCGCACAAAATCTGCCGCTGCAGGCGGTGCCGTAACCGCCATGGCGGGAAGGAGAGAGGGCCAAAGAAAGAAAGAAAGAAAGAAAGAAGAAAACAAAAAAAAAAAAAAAAAGGAGGAGGGGGGGGCGAAAGTGGAGAGGCGGTGGTGTGAGAAGGGCGGGGGCGGAAGGAAGGCAGGAAGGACAAGAGGCGAGGCGACGGCTTGCTTTGTGTATCGGTCGGTCTCTGGCTATGCTTCGTTTTCTGCAGCAGGGTCGGTGCGCGGCGTGGCTCGCGGCAGTGGGAACGCCTGGCGGCTGGACGGCCAGCAATGCGGTTGGATGGGCGGCCACAGCACCGCACCTGTGCCCGAGGAGGAGACGCTGGCGGCGGGCCCTGAGGTGAGGCCGGCTCGGCTCGGCTGGGGCTGTGGATGTGTAGGTGTGCGCCGCTGCTGCAACAACGAGTAAAACGCGAGAAGAAGGGATGGCGGTAGAGAGAGGAAAAAAAAAAGGTCGTGTTGTGTTGATGCGCAGGCAGACGCGTACAGAGAGACGAGCCCGGTCTGCAGCAGGGTGTGGCCGTGCCGAGTGCAGAGCAGCGGCGGCTCGGTTCGGTTCGGCCCGGCCCGGCCCGGCCCGGCGGGCCGCGCTGTTGTCGCGGACGTGAGCGCCCCCTGGCGGGTGGCCGGAGGCGGCGCGGCGTGTTGGACGTGTGGCTGGTGGCAGTGCACAATTTGCGAGTGGCTGGCGGTGTGGTGTGGCGGTTGGCGCGTCGGGCGGCGGAGAGAGAGAGAGAGGGGGAGGAGAGGTATGTGTTGCGGGCGCCCTTTGCTGCGCTGCGTCGTTGCGTGTGCCGTACAGGGCGGGCGCTTGTCGACTGTGTGGGCGGTGTGGCGAATTGGCGTGAAACGGCTGCCGAGAGGTGTGTGGTAGCGAGCCGGTCGGTGTCAGTGCGAAGGGGAATGTGCGTGCGTTTGGCGGTTTCGGTGTGCTTTTTGCGGCGTGAGAGTGGGGAATTAGTGGGGCCGGCTGTTGTGTTGGTTCCTTGTGTCTTGTGTCGCGTAGCTTGATGGCAACGTGGAAGGACGCCGGTTTCGTTTCGAGCCTTGCGTGTGGTTGTCGACGTTGACTGGTTGGCGTGTGCATGTGTGGGTCGCGAGTGCGTTTTTGGCTGGCTGTGTGTGTGTGTGTGTGTGTGTGTGTGTGTGTGTGTGTGTGTTTTGGGGGGGAAGGGGGAGGCGGTGGTGAAAGTGCAGTCGTTGCCACGGGCGCGTCGTCGGGTGGGGCTGGGGCTGTGCGTCGTGGCGGAAAGGTGGTAGGTTGCGGGAAGCGAGCCCGTCGTTGACGGTGTCGCGTGAGTTGTGACTCGAGTGGGGCGCGGGGCGCGGGACAGGAGCAGCGTGCCGCTGCGTCGTGGTCGTCAGCAGAGGCTGTGCGTGTGCTTGTCCTTTTTGTGGGCGGTTCGTGCGAGGCGTTTTTTGTTTCGTGTTGCCCTAGTTGTTAGTTTATTTTTTTTTTGTGTTTGTTATTTTGAGACGACGACTGGTTGGTGGCGTGCGCGCGAAGTGGCGGTGTGCGCTTCCCGTGTCGTTTTGTTTTTGTTTGGTTTTTTTGTTTTTGTGTGTTTTTTTTTTGCACTGGGCCCCGGGGGGTGGGTGGGTGCGTGTGTGTCGATTGCCGGCTGGCGAAAGGTGCGCCATCGGCGGGGTGGGTCGCCGGCACAAGTAGAGGCGGCGGCGTTGTTGCTGTTGTTGTGTGGTGTTTGTTTTGTTCGGCTGTGTCGGCGAGCTGTGTTGCGGTGCGTGTGAATGGTGGTGCAAAAGTGCTGGCGTTGGGGCTGCGACTGCGACGGCGGCGAGCCGCGGGCGCGCATGATAGTGATGTTGTGAACAGCGGCTGTGTACGGTAGTGGTGTTGTTGTAGCACGACGTGCATCCGGGCCGGCGCGGAAAGCGCAGTTGCGGGCGGTTGCCCTTCGGTGCCAGCCATGTCGCGTGAGCGGCGGGTTGCTCTGGTGTCGACACGTGGTGCTCTGGGTTGTTGTGTGGTGCCCTTTGGCCGGTGGGGGTGGTTCGCGTGTGTCTCGTTCGCGCTCGGTATCTGGTCGTGGTCGTGCTGCTCCCCCGTCTGTCGGCGGTTTTCGACGTCGTCTGTACGTTTTTGTTCGTTTGCGGCGTGCCTGCCGACGTCGTCCCGTCGCGACCTTTCAACCGAAAGTGTGGCGCCCGAAGGTGAACGAACGTAACCCTGACCTCGGCGCTTTACGCTGAGCCGAGCGAACCGAACCTAACCTGTGGTGTGGCGAGGTGAGCTCAGCCTGTGAGCCCCTAACGTCTACGTAAGGTAAGCTGTCCGGCTGACGCCTCACGTTTGAACGCTTTTTTTTAACCTAGCACTGACCCCTTAACCTAACGTGTAACCTAACCTAACCTCTGACGCCTGACGTGTTTGAATGCTTAACCTAAGTTTGACGCTTAACCTAACCCAAGTCCCCTTAACCTAACCCACGTCCACCTAACCCTAACCTAACCTAGACGTGTAAACGTAATGTGTAACGCGTAACGTGTAAGGTCGGCTGTCGTGTGTGCTGACGGCAGATTGGGTTGGTCTGTAGATTCGGATTGCGGTTTGCCTCGGTCGAGGGGTTGGGTCGGAAGCGGCGAGGGGCGGCGGCGCCTGTTGCGCAGGCGGCGTCCGTTTGCGGCGGGCAATTGTTGATAAACGGCTGTGAATGTTGGCGGGCGAGAGGAGGAGGACGGCGCACGATGTGGCCCGACGGCTGCGGGCCGATCGGGAAACGGCGGGAGGGCGACGGAAGGCGATGGGGCGGCGGAGGCGCGTTTGCACGGCCGTCATCGCCGCACGCCTCGGCTTGTGTGGCTGTGGCGCCGGCCGCGCTGGCCGGGCTGCCGCGGCGACGGTGTGGGAGTTTTGCCGAAGGTTTGGCCATTGTGGCGGGTCGTCGGCTGGGGCTGTGGGGGCGGCATTTGGGCGGGGGCGGCGATTCTCGGCGGGCCGACCCAGGCTGTAGCGCGCGGTAGCTGCAGTTTGGCCGTGGTTTGCGGCGCTGCCGTGGCGACTGGTTGGCGACTGTGGTGTGGCTGTGTGTAGCCCCATCCTCGGTGGTTTGAAAGGCGCGGGCGGTTGTGGCGCAGGTTTGGGGCTGCTCCGCACAGGCTGTCGGACGTTGGGCGGTAGCAAGCGCGGGAGGCGCGGCGCGGCGGCGCGCAGAGTGGCGGCCGCTCTCTCGGCCGTCCGCGCCCGCCCGCGACACTGGCTGGGCCTTGTGATTCTCTGCTCTGCTGCTGTGCTGTGCTTGCGTGCCTGCCTGCCGTCCCGCTCGCTCTCGCTCTCGCTGTGTGTTACGCGCGTCGTCGAAATGGCAGATCAGGCGGCTACGAACGAGACTGCTGCGGCACCCGCCGCCACCGGCACTACGAAGAAGGCCAAGTCTGCGTCGTCTGCGAAGAAGCCGCGCGCCAAGCCTGCGCACCCGCGCACCTCTGAGATGGTGACGGCCGCCATCAAGAGTCTGAAGGAGCGCGGCGGGTCGTCGCTGCAGGCGATCAAGAAGTACATTGCCGCGCACTACAAGCTGGACGCGGAGAAGCTGGCGCCGTTTATCAAGAAGTACCTCAAGTCGGCCGTCGTGGCGGGCGAGCTGGTGCAGACGAAGGGGAAGGGCGCGTCCGGCTCGTTCAAGCTTGCCGGCGCCGGCGGCGGGGGGCGGCCGAGGGCGGCAAGGCTCGTGCTGGCGGTGCCAAGAAGAAGCGCGCCGCTCCGGCCAGCAAGGAGAAGAAGGGCGCCCGTGCGGCCGGCGCAAAGAAGGCTGGTGGCGTGAAGGCGGCGACCGGTCGGAAGGCGGGCGCCGCCAAGAAGGCGTCTGCGGCGTCGGCCGCTCCCGCGGGTGCGAAGAAGGCGGCTGCGGCCAAGCCGGCCAAGGCCAAGTCGCCGTCGAAGGCGAAGAAGGCCGCCAAGGTTCCGACGAAGAAGCCGAAGGCGCCGCGCCCGAAGAAGGCGACGACGCCGTCTAAGGCGAAGGCTTCGCCCAAGAAGAAGAAGTAGAGTAGAGGAGAAAGAGATGGGAGAAAGGAAGGGTTTGGCGCTTGACTCCGTCGTCCCCACCCCCCGTCGTCGTCTAGTGGCGCGCAAGAGACGCGCGGCCCAAAACGGCCCTTCTCAGGGCCATCAAAGCACGTCGGGGAAGGTTTTGATTGTCGTGTTGCGTTTGGTGTGGGTGTCTGTCTGTCTGGCGTTTCTGTATGCCCGTGGGGATGCTGTTTGCGTGCCGTGGTGGTTGGATTGCGGGGGTCGGTGGCGGGTGTGGGCGGCGGTAGCGGTAAGCGGTGTTGTTGTTGATTGTCGCCGTGTTTGTGGCGGCGGCCGACGGTTGGTTTTCTGTCACGTTGTTTTGTTTGAATACGTTGGTTGGCTTGCCTGCGTTCGTTCTTCTCGGATGTCTGTCTTGTCTAGTCGTGTCTGGTCTTTGTTGTTTTGTTCCTTTGTGTGTGTGTGTGTGTGTTATGTTTTGCAACGGGGGGCACGTTGAGATGTGGAAGGAGTCGGCGGGGATTTCGGTGGCGTGTAGAGCGAGCGAGCGCGCCTGCCTGGCCGTTGGCCGTCGGAGTGGAGTGCGGGTTTGTTTTTGTGTTTTCGAAACGAAAGCGGCGGCCGGCCGGCCAGCCACCCGTGCGGTGTGACGTCGGCCGTTGGGTATTGTGCGCTTTGAGCGCCGGGGAGGGATGATGTGTGATTGTTGCGCGCTGCTAAGCAGGCAGGCAGAGTGAGCGGGTGTGGCGGACGGACGGGAAGTGGTGGTTGTTGTTTTTGGGTTGCGGGGCGAGAGGCAGGCGACCGACAAAGTTTGCTCGCGACGGAGAGATGTTAGTGGCCCTGAAAAGGGCCGTTTTTGTTTGTGCGGTGCGGTGCCGCGGCGCGGTTTAGGCGCGCTCGCCGCGGATGCGGCGCGCGAGCTGGATGTCCTTGGGCATGATGGTGACGCGCTTGGCGTGGATTGCGCACAGGTTGGTGTCTTCGAAGAGGCCGACGAGGTAGGCCTCGCTGGCCTCCTGCAGGGCCATGACTGCGGAGCTCTGGAAGCGCAGGTCGGTCTTGAAGTCCTGGGCGATCTCGCGCACTAGGCGCTGGAATGGCAGCTTGCGGATGAGCAGCTCTGTGCTCTTCTGGTAGCGCCTGATTTCTCGCAGGGCGACGGTGCCCGGCCTGTAGCGGTGGGGCTTCTTGACGCCTCCGGTGGCGGGCGCGCTCTTCCTCGCCGCCTTGGTGGCGAGCTGTTTGCGCGGCGCCTTTCCGCCGGTGGACTTGCGGGCCGTTTGCTTTGTGCGGGCCATAGCGGTAGCGGAGCGGCGTGCGTGGAGGTTAGGTGCGGCGCGGCGTCCGGTGCTGCCTTGACAACGGGCCCGCGCGAAAAACAAAGGATGGGGCCCCTCCACGCCCGCACCAACGTGGTGACCAACACAAAAGTTCTACTGTCACCTCCGTATGCATGTTAGTTTTGAATCAAGGCGTCACAGGATGCAGGCTGTGATGTTATCCATGCGTCTGGGTAAGACTACTCATTAACATGGTCCATCAGGAGATAGAAGTGGTCGAAAGCGATCGAAGGGTAGCGGTTGTAAGAGCAGAGGAAAAAAAGTGCCAAGGCCAGCGCCAAGGGAAAAAAACCTCTGCGACAGTAGGACGGGTAGTAAGGGCAGTAGCGGCTTGCTATCTGCGACAGTGCATGCAAGGTGTGGTTGTGTTAGTTCGAGGTATCGTGCATCGTTACCTTTGTCGTTGTTGGAGCTTGTTGCGGCGCTTGCTGCAGTTGCTGCGTCCCTGCAACAGTTCAAGGTCGTTGTGGATTAGTGGGCGATCGGTCATAGATCGGCTCACGGACTGTGTAGGGGGGTGTGTGTGGCTGGTTTGCGTGCTGTGTACAGTACGGTTTCCCTGCGGTTGCCTGTTTTTCGGCTAGTCGCACATCTGGGTTTCCAGTAATAACTGTGTTGCAGGGGCTCGCCAGTACTGTCGTGTTAGCGTTCTATAGACCATAGATGTTCAGTTCCTAGCCAGTAATGTCTTTGGTCTGTTATGCTTCCATCTATGGTTGTGGTCGTAGTTACCCAGAGAAAGGATAAACGGGTTGCGCGAGTGTCTCGTGTTATTGTACAGTCGTGTGGAGAGTTTTTGGAATACCTGCAAGATAGTATCTAGCCGGTATTCCCGGTGAAGATCCGCGATGCGTGTGTAGCGCGGAGCGTTGCTTATGATTTTGAGTACTTTGTTCTGTATGAGCTGCAGACGGCGCAGGCGAGTTGGCGCAGCGTATCCCCAGACAGGGGCTGCGTACGTCATCAGGGGTCTAATAAGTGTCATGTACATGGACCTAGACACCCTCCTGTTTAGTGTGCTACGCCTGTTAAGCATAGGGTAGAGTTGTTTGAGCCTCGCGTTAGCTTTGTTGGTCACGTGTTGAATGTGGTCCCCCCAGAGTAGTTTCCTGTCCAGCCAGACACCGAGGTATTTGACCTTCTCGCGGAAACGTATTGGGCGTGTGTGTAGTGTTATTGGGTTGCAGTGCTGATGTTTGCGCAGTTGCTTCGGTCTTCTAGTGAACAGAACGGCCTCGCACTTGTCGACGTTTACTCTAACACGCCATTTCACCAGCCAAGGCTCCGCCGTTCTGAGTGCAGTCTGTAGTCGTGAGTTAATGTTAGACGGCTTCCAATCTTGCGCAAGGATGGCAGTGTCATCCGCGTAGATTGCTACCGTCGTGTTATGTGTAGCTGGGAGGTCGTTGATGTAGAGGTTAAACAGTAAGGGCCCTAGGATACTTCCTTGGGGTACTCCTGCCTGTATACCATGTCGTGTCGATTGTTTGCCCTGCACGTCAGTGTTGAAACTCCTGTCCGTGAGATATGAGTGTATGAGACGTACGAGCCCGTCGGGGAACCCTGCGTCACTGAGTTTGCGTATTAGGCCGTTGTGCCATAGACGATCGAAAGCCTTTTCGATGTCCAGGAACACCGCCCCAGTTGCCTTGCTTGTGTTGTATCCGTGTGTTATGTATTCAACGACGCGGAGGAGTTGTTGTGTTGTTGAGTGGTGATTCCTGAAACCGAATTGCTCCGGTCTCAGGGTGTCGTTTGTGATGCAGTGCCTGGTGAGTCGTTTTAATATTACCTTCTCAACGATCTTGCTGAGCGCGCTCAGCAGACTGATGGGTCGGTAATTTTGTGGGAGGGAGTGGTCTTTCCCCGGCTTCCTGAACATCAGGACCTTGGCCGTCTTCCAAAAGGCGGGGAAGTGTTGGTGTTTGAGTATGGCATTCGTAATGTGTGCTAGGTAGTCTACAGCTTTGTCCGTGAACTCCTGGAGGACACGGTTTTGAATGCCATCGTGACCAGGGGCCTTCCTAGCTGTGGTGTGCATGATGGCCCATTTGATTTCTGCTGTACTAGCTTGTCGGATGTTGTTGCGCGCTGGTTGGGCCAAGATGCGTGTGACCTCCTGGTCCGTATCAAGTGTGAATGCTGGGTCTGAGGGATCCAGGTTCGGTGTGAATGACGCTGCGAGTGTGAGGGCCATCAGTTCCGCTTTTTCTTCCGCCGAATATGCTGGTCCGTCTGGCCCTTGTAACGTGGGGGTGTACAGTTTCTCCCTGGTGAAGTGTCGGGCTAGCTGCCACACGCCAGGCCGCGTGGTGTCTAGCCCTTCGAGTTTCTGGTCCCACTGTTGTGTCTTGAATGTTTGTATTTTTTCCCGGATTATACCCTGGAGCCTGTTAATGTGCCGTTTGAAGTGCTGGCGCCTGGTACGCTGCCAGTGTCTCCTGAGGCGGTTCCTCATTGAGATTAGGCCCAGGATTTCCTGGGGCAGGGCAGCACTGTGTTGTTGTGGCGTGCGGATTGGTATGGTGTTGGCTATTGCGTCCTGGACGGCGCCGGTGAGGGTTTCGACTGCCTCGTCAATTTGGGCTGTCTCGTTGGGCCCGCGCGCCTCCGTGCTGCGCTTATATGCCCTCGGTTGCGCGTGGTGGGGGGAGGGCGGGCCAGAGTCTATATAGGGGGGCGGCGGGCGCGCTGGGCGCAGACCGTAGCCGACTCGCCAGCCGCTGCAGCTGCTGTTTGTGCACGTTTTGCTTTGCCCGAGGAAGGAAGGATGACAGGCCGCGGCAAGGGAGGAAAGGGGCTCGGCAAGGGTGGCGCCAAGCGGCACCGCAAGGTGTTGCGCGACAACATCCAGGGCATCACGAAGCCCGCCATCCGCCGCCTGGCTCGCAGGGGCGGCGTGAAGCGCATCTCTGGTCTGATCTACGAGGAGACCCGCGGGGTGCTGAAGGTGTTCCTGGAGAACGTGATCCGCGACGCGGTGACGTACACTGAGCACGCCAAGCGCAAGACTGTGACGGCCATGGACGTGGTGTACGCCCTGAAGAGGCAGGGGCGCACCCTGTACGGTTTCGGCGGTTAGGCTGCGTCGCAGCGGGCGCTGGCCTTCCCGCGGCCGTGCTTGTGGGTGGGAGAGACTAGAAAACGGCCCTTTTCAGGGCCACCACACTGTTCGGAAGTTGAAAAGTGCGAAAGAGTCTGTGTTGTTTGTTTGTTTCTTTCTTTCCGTTTGAGCGACGTGATGTGACTGGGAGGGGAGAAGGAAAGGAAACGTGTCATGTGGCTGGCTGTGTGTGGGAGCTGCTTCGTTTGTGTTTGTTATTGTGTGTCGTTGTATCGATCGCGACGGAGATGGCGGGCTGTGTGTTGTTGTGCGAGAGGCGGTGATTATTTGCTTGCGTGGTTTGGCTCTGTGTGTTTGCGGCGGCGTTGGGGTTTCCGAGGCAAGGCGTGTGGGCACAGGCGGCCGGATCAGCTGTTTCGTTCGTGTCGACGGCCGTTGCGCGCGGGAGTGGAGGGCGGTGTGTCGACACGCCTCCCTGTAACAATGGTCATTATTGCTGCCGTTGTCGTTTGGAAGGCGACTGCGACCGTGCAAAATGAATGTGTGTGTGTGTGTTTGTTGGGCCACACGGGCTGTGTGGACGACAAGATGGCGGACGTGCGCCGGCGGCGGCTGTGCTGTGAAAGTGCAAAGTTAAAACAAAACAAGGTGCGGCGAGGACGACTGAAATTTTGCTTTGGACGTAGGTTTGTGTGGTGGCCCTGAAAAGGGCCGATTGTTGTGGGCCGGGCCGAGCCGAGCCGGCAAAGCGCGTTGCGTGCAGGGGAGCACGCGGCGCTGCGATTGCCTTGGCCTCCTTTAGGCCTTCTTCTCGGTCTTCTTTGGCAGCAGGACGGCCTGGATGTTGGGCAGGACACCACCCTGTGCGATGGTGACGCCCGACAGGAGCTTGTTGAGCTCCTCGTCGTTGCGGATGGCAAGCTGCAGGTGGCGCGGGATGATGCGCGTCTTCTTGTTGTCGCGGGCCGCGTTTCCGGCCAGCTCGAGCACCTCAGCCGCGAGGTACTCCATGACGGCGGCGAGGTAGACGGGCGCCCCGGCGCCGACGCGCTCTGCGTAGTTTCCCTTGCGCAGGAGGCGGTGGATTCTGCCGACCGGGAACTGGAGCCCAGCCCTGCTTGAGCGGGACTTTGACTTGCCCTTGACTTTGCCTCCCTTTCCGCGTCCGGACATGGCGATGGGCTAGCGACGGTGCACACGAAACGGAAACGAAAACGACCGGTGCGAGCGGCAGCGAGTCGAGCAGCGGAGTGCGTGCCGGCGCAGCTGCTGCTTCTCTCTTTTATTCCTCTACCTTTAGAGGGTGTGCTGGTGGAGGTTGTTGTCACATTAGGACATTTCCTCCTCTTTTCTTTTGTGTTGTTTTTGTTTCTTTGCTTTTGTTGGTTGCTGTTCGTTGAGAGTTTTCTTTAGTTGTTCTTTTTCTGCTACTGCAGGAGTAGCGACTTGGGTCTGTTATATCTCTGCCTATGGGGTTCGTATTGCCCAAGGGTGTTGATTAATTCGTTTTCTGACTTCCGCGCCGTGGCGTAGAACACTTCTGCCAGGGCGCGGAATCTTGTGGTGATTGGCTCTATGTCTGCGGCTTCGTGCAAATCTGCCGTGGGGAAGCGCGTGGGGACGTGTAGGGCTCGTCTTAACGCTCTGTTTTGAGTCTTTTGTAAGCGATCTATCGTCGATCTGGCTGCGTAGCCCCATACAGGGCACGCATATTCCAGTATCGGTCGAATTAGACTTCGATAGATCGCTACTCCTGTTGCGGGGTCGAGGGAACTGGTGCTGTTCAAGACAGGGTACAGAATCTGCATCCTGGCGTGAGCCTTTCTGCGAAGCTCCTCTATGTGGCACTTCCATGTCAGGCGTCTGTCAAGTGTGACACCGAGGTACTTCGCAGAATTTCTCCATGGCAAATTCTGCCCCTGCAATCTCAGCAGTTGGTATGGTCTTCTTGGGGGTCGGCGTTTCCCGTAGCGTCTGGTGAGCAGCATGGCTTGTGTTTTCTCAGAGTTAATTGAGATGCGCCACTGCTTTGCCCAGTTTTCCGTCCTGTTTAGGGCGGTTTGCAGACGCCTTGTAACCAGGTTCCTGTTTGTCGAGCAGGAGAAGAATGCAGTGTCGTCTGCGTACTGTGCAGTGTTTACATGCTGAGTCGTAGGGATGTCAGCAGTGTAGACACTGTAGAGGACGGGTCCCAGGACTGAGCCCTGGGGCACGCCTGCACTGATTCTTCTCCTGGTCGACAGGGATCCATCGATCTTGACTGAGAAAGTCCTACCGGAGAGATAGTTTTTAACGATTTTGACTATCTTTCCGGGGAAGCCTAGGGTGTACATCTTGTGTAGTATCCCAGTGTGCCAGACTGAGTCAAAGGCTTTTGCTACGTCTAATAAGACAAGCCCGCAGTAGCCCTTTCGGTTGAAGCTGTCCGTGGCTGCTTCAACCACCCTCATGATTTGCTGTGGGGCGGAGTGTCTTTGCCTAAATCCGAACTGGAATTTCGGCAGGATCTGCTCTCTTGTGATATAGTCCTGTATGGGGGTTAGTAGGAGGCGCTCGTAAAGTTTACTGAGGGTAGGCAGTAGACTAATTGGTCTGTAATGTTGCGGGAACACCGGGTCTTTTCCTGGTTTCGCGATCGCAATGACTTCTGCATGCTTCCACTGCGCCGGGAATTTTTGTGATCGCGTCAGTTCATTAACAATATCGGTCAGGTGGGTGATTGCCAGGGGCGGGAGGAGTTTCAGCAATTCATTTGTGACCTGGTCGTGACCCGGGGTTTTCCTGGTGGGCAGGGACTTGATGCAGCGCGCCACGTCTTCAGTACTGAAGAGTGGCGTGTAGTCATCTTCGTCGTCTGCTTCCAGGAACACGGCCAGTTCTCTGCGGACTGTTGCGACGTGTTCTCTGTCCTGTACTTCTGCTGGTCTGAACTGTTTTTCGAACACGTCGGCTAGTGCGTTAGCTTTGTCAATGGGGCTGAACTGCAGTCCGCGTTCGCCATGGAGTGGTGGCATTTTTGCGCGTCTTTTTGTGTACTGTTTGGTGGCTTGCCATAAACTATTGTCGTCTAGTTTGAGAGCTGAGAGCCTTGCCGACCATTGTTGGTTGCGGTACTCATTGAGATCGGCTTTCAGCTCTCTCTGTAGCCTATTGAGTAGCCTCCGTGTATCCCTATTTCTGGTGAGCTTCCACTCTTTGGCGATCCTGTTTTTGTGCCGTATTTGCGCAAGCAAGTGCGGGGGGAGTTGCCTGGAGCGGGGGGGCCCCGCAGGAGGCGGTGTGGCTCCCTCAGCAGCTTGTAGGATCGCTCTTGTGAGGTCGTCTAGTGCCTGTTCTGCTGTCTCTGCAGTTGGAGGCGGGGTCTGGGCAAGTTCAGCTGCTACTGCATTGCTGAATTGCTCCTTATTGATGCGCTTGTATGTCGCATGCCGTTGTGGGATAGAGAGCCATTCTCCCATGTCGACCTCGAAAATCACGGGATTGTGGTCCGACGACATTCTGTTTACCGATGTCGCGGATACAAAGCCCACCAGATTCTTTGTGATGGCTATGTCGAGGACGTCCGGTCTTCCTCCGTTCTTTGGGAAATGTGTCGGTTCCTCTGGGCCCCATATTTGTAACTGGTGTGTACGCGCGAGTCGTTGCAGTTGTTGACCAGCTTGATTTCGGCGTCTCGAGTTCCAGTCCGCGTGCTTGGCATTTAGGTCCCCTGCTATTAGTAGTTTGCCTCTAATGCGACTTAGTGCAGCTATGTCGTCCTCTTCTAGTCTTTGGGAAGGGGGGCGATACACTGCAACGACTGTTAGGGGGCCAGTTACTGTAGCCACTTCGATTGCCGCTGTTTCTATTTCTGCTGTATTGGGGGGGTATATTTGATGGTGTCTGATACCTTTTTTGACATATACCGCTACCCCGCCTCCGTGAGTGGGTCGGTCGTTTCTGTAACAAATGTAGTTTGGTACAGAAACTCTTAGTCCTGGTTTGAGGAATGTTTCTCCCACTAGGCATATGTCAACTTTTTCTTCCTGTATGAACTCTCTAAACTCCGTGGGTTGGCGAGTAAGGTTGTCTGCGTTAAACGCGCATATTTTGAGACCTTGTATATTAGGTCTCCTATCCATGGTGGGGGACAATTTTTCCTGTGGCTGTCGCTGCTACAGGCGACTGCTGTGCTGCCGATCTGAGGTCGGCGGGGAGCTGCGTCAATGTTGCTAGAATGCCCACTAGCTGGGTCATCTGTGCCTGTAGCAGTCGGATGGACGACGCGAGTTGCTGGATTGCAGCAGACTCGACTGCTTCTCGCGGACTGGTTTGTGGATGGCGTGGTGGACTGACTTCCCTAGGGCTTCCATCAGCTTGAGGAACCTGTTTACTGGTGTGTGGTGGTGGTGGTAGGTGGTTCGGCGGGTCGGGTGGGTCACCGGTAAGTGCACGGGAATATTTGGTAGATGCGAAGACCTGTGTTCTTACTGTGTCCTGGTTTCTTCTCTGGGGTGGTGGGGGGGGTGGCCTGGGTGCTGGCATGTTCCTATTGTGATTCGGGGTTTTATTGATAGCTTTGCCCCTCTGCCTGTCCCTTGCAGCTCTGTACTCAGGACATCCTAAGTAGCTGGCTGGGTGCGCTCCCCTGCAATTGGCGCACTTTTCTTTTCCCTCCCCCCTTGGCAGTTTGCACTGCTCGTAAGTGTGGTGTTCAGTGCATCTGACGCACACCACTGGCATCGTGCAGTCTCGCGCGATGTGTCCTAGGGCCTGGCAGTTATAGCAGCGGCCTGGTCCCGATCTCTTTTTGAGCTTCTCGGGAGTGACCGTTAGCGCCAGTATCCTTTTGACCTCCCAGATCTTTCGGTTTTGGGCAGAGTCTGGGAGGGTGACCGTATGAAGGGGCCAGGGTCGGTTCGGTCGCGTCAACACCACCGAACTAACCTCGAAACCTTCCTCCTGAAGGAACTGTTTGATGTCCGCAGTGTCGGTGGTATGTGGTACACCGCGGAACACCAGTCTAATCGGCCTTCTCGCTGCTAGTGGGAAGGTGTAGAAATGAAGTTTCCGCTCCTCTAGCACCTTCCTCACTGCCTTGTAGTCGTCGACGTTTCTAAGAGTGATCTTAACTTTGTCACCGCCAGTTGTTTTGGCGGTGAATCTGTCTTGCCCTACCGTGTTCGTGATGACATCGTACAGTGCTTTATAGTCATTTTCGAATTGCACGACTATGGGCGGGATTCTGAGGGATTTGTGTTGTTCGTTTCCCTCAGTGTCATCTGCTTCTGGCGGTGCATTTTGCGCAGATTCTCCCACCGCGTCGAATCTGTTGGCGGTGTGTATTGGGGCTGGTGTGTCTAAGACGGGGGATCGTCTGGCGGTTTTACGTGCCAGCTGGAATCCCTCGTCGTCAATTTCCTGCGTGGCGATCTCTGCGCTGCTTCCGCATCGCTCGCTCCCCTCAGCGCACACCCCAGCAACGCTCCGAGGTTCCTCCGCTCCGGCATTCCCCCGCGGTGGCGAGCCCGCGCCGGCGGTATCGGTTTCCTTCCGCCGCCCGCGCGCACCCGCCTCCGCGCCTTCGTGCTTTTGCGCATTCACCTCGGGGCGCAGCCGCCCGGCCGCCTCGGGGGGCGCGCTAGCCGTCACAGCGCAGGCGCTTTGTTCCGCTGCTACCTGGCCCTGCTGGCCGCCGCTGCACGTGGCCCGGTCGGCCTTTGTGTTGGCAGGCGCGGTCGGCTCAGGCGCGGCCGACCCGGCCGCGTCCGCCACTTCCGGCCGCCGCGCAGCGACGGTTTTACGCGAGGTGGTCTTTCGCTTCTTTACCGGTGACCCTGGTTTGACTTTGTTGTGTTTCGGTGACTTCTTTGACTTCGCCTTGATTAGACGGGGTGTGGGGAGACGCTGACTAGAGCGGAGCGCTTGCTACTGGTGTTGCTGCTGCCGTACGTTCGTTCGAGATGCCGCCCAAGACTAGCGGGAAGGCCGCCAAGAAGGCTGGCAAGGCGCAGAAGAACATTTCGAAGGGCGACAAGAAGAAGAAGCGCAAGAGGAAGGAGAGCTATGCCATCTACATCTACAAGGTGCTGAAGCAGGTGCACCCTGACACGGGCATCTCGTCGAAGGCGATGAGCATCATGAACAGCTTCGTGAACGACATTTTCGAGCGCATTGCGGCCGAGGCTTCTCGCCTGGCGCACTACAACAAGCGCTCGACCATCACGTCCCGCGAGATCCAGACCGCTGTGCGGCTGTTGCTGCCTGGCGAGCTGGCCAAGCACGCCGTGAGCGAGGGCACGAAGGCGGTGACCAAGTACACGAGCTCCAAGTAAGGAGGTGGCTCTGGAGTGGAAGGAAGGATGGAGAAGGCTCCTCCGTTGCGAGAGCGGCAAAACGGCCCTTTTCAGGGCCACCAACTTGCCTTTTGCGGGAAGGGCGGAATTGTTGTTGTTGTTGTTTGTGTGGACGGCTGTGATGTATGTGTGCATTTTGATTGTGGGTGGGGGGGGGGCGCGTCAAAGCGTGTTGCGGGGGACGGCCACGAGGTTGGTCGCCGTGGCGTGGAATGGTGGCACGCCTCGTTGGAGTGGTTTTGACCCATTGGTGGTGGTGTGTGTGTGTTACCTGTCTGCGAGGGGGGACAGTGCGATCGGCGACTTTTGTGTCACCGTAACGACGGCCGTTTGCGGGTTTGTTTTTTGCACATCATACATGGCGAGGGTGAAATGTGAAATGTTTTTGTTTGGTTTTTTTTTGCCGCCCACTATTCCCTTTGCTGTACGCCGAGTTTGACAATGGTGCGACGTAACTGCAGCGTGGAGGTGTGTGAGTGACGTTGAAATTGAACGTGCCATTAAGACGCATTGTTGTTGTATTGTACTGTACGTGTACGGCGACACGCACGATGATGTACCATTCGACTCTGATTTTTGATAGCCGTGTCTGACTGATTGCGTACGACGCACGCACACCGATGTCGTCATTCAAGATGCACGCGTGTCCAGTGCAGTACAGTAAGCGCGACGCTAGACGGCGGCGGCGGCGGCGGCGGCGGCGGCGGCGGTCGTCGTTTGTTTGGCGAATGTCTGTACACGTGTTTGTCTGTGTCCATCCGGTATGTATGTGTTTGTTTGAAAGTGTTTTGTGTGTCGGTGACGTGGTCCGATCCGTCGCCCCCTGAGTAACTGTCGATCGGCGCGATAGACCGGCGTCACGCAACTGAACCGAAGTCTTGGGCACACCCGTCATACTGTTGTACACCGTCGCGCTGAGAACGGTGACGAAAGGTTGACTTTGATCGGTCGAATGTCTGGGCAGAACGTGAGGAATGAGGCAAGAGTGCAAGGAGGGGGGGCAAAAGAGAGAGGAAGGGAAAAAGGGGAGAAACGCATTCGTAGAGCAACGGAACGTTCCCGTGTCGGAGGCGTATTGGAGCCGCACTGAAATGCGTTTAACGGCGGCGCGGCTGCAAGTGTCTGCCGTGGTGAACGTTACCTTTGACGGCTGCATTGGGCTTTGCTTTTGCTTTTGCTTTTGCTTTCGCTTTCGCTTTCGCTTTCCCGGATGTACGTAACGTTTGTTGATATGGTTCTGAGGAAGAGTGTATGACAGTGCCGTGCCGTCCATGTTCGTGTGCCCTCCCATTGTGTGTATGCTATTGTCTGTGTACTTGAATGATGTATGTAG
Source organism: Schistocerca piceifrons (assembly GCF_021461385.2). Taxonomy (NCBI): domain Eukaryota; kingdom Metazoa; phylum Arthropoda; class Insecta; order Orthoptera; family Acrididae; genus Schistocerca; species Schistocerca piceifrons. The sequence goes on along the minus strand of NW_025727396.1, from coordinate 6,180,714 downwards.
GTGTTAGTGGACATGTTTCACCAGTGGGGGGAAATGGATCGTCGATAGTTGGCGTCACTCTGTCACGGTCGAGATGACGCACCCTCCGTACAGAAAGGTGTCGAGAAAGTGTGTGTGTGTGTGTGTGCGTCCGTGAATTGGCAGTGTTTGGAGGTGGGCGTGCCCTGCATGTGGCCCGGAAGGCTGTTCGTTTGGCGGTAGTGTTGTGTGGACAGGGGAGGGGCATGCGTAACGCTGCTGGCATGGCATTTCGGGAGATGGGAGGGGGCAAACGAGGAGCGGCGGCCAAAGAAAGGCGGGACGGGGAGGGGCGCGGTGTGGGTGGCTTGCGCCTGTGCTCGGCGTTGTGGTTTGTGCAAAAGAGGAGGAGAAAAACAATGAGTTGCCAGGGAGGGGAGCGGTGTTGTGTTGTGGTTGTCGTGGTGTAGCCGCAGACGCGGCTGTCAGTGAACGTGGCGAGACGGACGGATGCGCGGAGGGGCGGGGGCGGCGCATTTCGCCGGTGCCGTGCCGTGCCGTGCCGTGCCTGACAGCCGCGTGGTCGCTGTGTTGTTGGTGGCGTGGGGGCGAGGAGAGTACCGTACGGGTGTGCTTGTGCGCCGGAAATGGCACACTGCGCCTGCCCGTCTTGGAGGCTGATGGCTGTGGTGTGGAAATGGGGCGCGGTGATGTTGAAGCAGTTGAAGAACAGAAAAGAAACCAAGAAAACGGGAGGCGTGATGCGGCGGTGGTGGTGAGAGCGGGAAAAACAAAACAAACAAAAAAAAAAACAACAAAAAAAAGAAGGAAAAACAACAAGAAACAAAAAAGAAAACAAAAAGTCTATCAATATTAGAATGTAAATGGAAATGGAAATGGACCCAGGTATAACCTCCCTGCACAAATAGCAGAGAGTCCGATGATAATAGAAATGTGCCAGAATGTTAACGTCCCTACAAAACAAACCCAACGATAATATTAATGAAAGAATGAACCGTATGTAACATTGCAACAGACATAATGAAACCTGATAAATTGTATAAGGGCAGCAGCGTTGACCTTTGGCCCTGTATTCAGAATAAAAAGAGCCAAAGATCGTCACCCCAATGAAAAAGACACTGAAACACGTATGTAACATAGCAGCGATGGCGAGACATTGTAGCATCTGTGACCAGAGAGTTTGCGCTGGACCGCGCGAGTGTTGCGAGCGGTTCTCAGTCAGTCAGTCAGTCAGTCGGTCGGTCGTTGCGAGTCTGTAGGTCTGTCTAGTTGAGGGCTGTACTCTGTCAGTAGTCGTCGCGTGCAGTACGCTAATAGTCGTCATGCAGAGCGGTCGGTCAGTAGTAGCAGCCGAGTGCGGTTGTGTGATGTAGGCGGTCGGCAACACTGGTCAAGATGGTGAATAAGGTATACTGTTAATTAATATAATCATTAGATAATGAACAATTTTATTTATTGTAATTATTCTCCAACAAGTTCCCCAATAATAATTTTTATTTCAAAAGCATTTTTCAAACATTTAATTTTTTATTGAACTGAAGAGTTCGTTGCACTTCACATTTCATTCCACTTCTTTGAAGAAAAATTTCACTAAAATCACAAAAAAAAAGAGAATATTATTATTTGCAATGCAGTTCCTCCAAGCGCTGCGCAACAAACAAGAGCAGAAATGTGACATCCATTTATTCTGAGGTAAGACTTTAATTCTGATTGTTTTGCACAGGGCCAAAGACCGATATTTCGGTTTAATTGAAGTTTCTTGTCACTGAACGGACTTTTAAATGTTGTGAAGAATTTATATTTGAGTCAGATTGCGAATTTAACATTTTTGTTGCCATTTTCAATACCTCTCATTGTGGGCGAGGTTACAATTAGCGCAATGTCCATTAGCATCCGTAAATAACATTGTCCATTATTTTAAATTTTGCGGGGAGGTTACAACGCACAAAAAAAAAAAAAACAAAACAAAAAATTGCATTTGTATCCGCTCCTCAATTGTAGATACCCCTTACACAGCTGTGTGCAATGAATGAGTGCTGGCTGGTAATTAATTGCACTCCTTGGAGGGAAATGCCATAGGAAGTAGTCTTTAAAAAGTGAATGTTTTTCGTTAAAAGACAAAAGTTACTTTAGAAAAAAGTAATAGTGGGGCTTTTTGTCGTTGAACAAAATAAGTACAATGAACATACGTTATCAGATTTGCGCAAAATGCAGCTTCACACCACCTTTTGATTATAACACAATATACTATACATCGTCCCGAACCGTGACCAGAGTCGCGAGACGAGCAGAGCACGCCGCCGACGCCCGCTCAGTACAACCGTCCACCCGCTACTACTGTCGACCGACTACTACCTCTCCCGACTCGCGCTACAATATATATAACAACTGTTCCTGGCGACCCGGTGCGTGCCACTACTGTCGTCTGGCGCGGTCCAAGCGCCGACTAGCAACGATAAATAACTCTCTGGTCAGACAGAGATGCTGTCATGCCTCGCCATCGCTCTGGTAATGAATACATACGTGTTGCAGCGTGCGTACCACCGGAACACGCAGTGGCGGAGCCAAAGACTGTGTTGTCGAGGTCGAGTGCGAGCGGGAAGAGAGGCAGCGTCGGCACGGAGATGCAAGCGAGCGCGAGACGCACGGGGGCTGCGGCGTGGCGCGTTTGCGGTCGGCGCCTTTGGTGGCAACGGCCGGGACAAGCAGCGGTGTATGGTGTGGTGCGGGGCGGACAGGGGCGGCGGTGGACGGGGAGGAGGCGGCGCGACGACGGCATGGGGGCGAAAACGGGACGGGGGACGGCGGATGTTGAGAGGCGTCACGCGCGGACAGGACACAGACACAGAGACACACAGATTGGAAAGGGAGGGTGCGCGGTAATAGTTGGGAATGTGCGTACCGTGCGGGACGGGAGTGGGCGAGGAACACGGTCGTGGCCCCTGTTTTGGGTGCGTGTGATGACGTCGGTGTGTTGTGGGAAGGGAAGGTGCTGTGGCGGCGGCGCGTAATGGGCGTAGGCCGAAAAGAGAAAGGAACGTCGGCAGTGTGTTGGCAAGCGTCGGTTCGACTGCGACGTTGATGGGCAGGGCAGGGCGAGGTTAATGGTGGTAGGAGTAGGCGTGTGGGCGCACAAAATCTGCCGCTGCAGGCGGTGCCGTAACCGCCATGGCGGGAAGGAGAGAGGGCCAAAGAAAGAAAGAAAGAAAGAAAGAAGAAAACAAAAAAAAAAAAAAAAGGAGGAGGGGGGGGCGAAAGTGGAGAGGCGGTGGTGTGAGAAGGGCGGGGGCGGAAGGAAGGCAGGAAGGACAAGAGGCGAGGCGACGGCTTGCTTTGTGTATCGGTCGGTCTCTGGCTATGCTTCGTTTTCTGCAGCAGGGTCGGTGCGCGGCGTGGCTCGCGGCAGTGGGAACGCCTGGCGGCTGGACGGCCAGCAATGCGGTTGGATGGGCGGCCACAGCACCGCACCTGTGCCCGAGGAGGAGACGCTGGCGGCGGGCCCTGAGGTGAGGCCGGCTCGGCTCGGCTGGGGCTGTGGATGTGTAGGTGTGCGCCGCTGCTGCAACAACGAGTAAAACGCGAGAAGAAGGGATGGCGGTAGAGAGAGGAAAAAAAAAAGGTCGTGTTGTGTTGATGCGCAGGCAGACGCGTACAGAGAGACGAGCCCGGTCTGCAGCAGGGTGTGGCCGTGCCGAGTGCAGAGCAGCGGCGGCTCGGTTCGGTTCGGCCCGGCCCGGCCCGGCCCGGCGGGCCGCGCTGTTGTCGCGGACGTGAGCGCCCCCTGGCGGGTGGCCGGAGGCGGCGCGGCGTGTTGGACGTGTGGCTGGTGGCAGTGCACAATTTGCGAGTGGCTGGCGGTGTGGTGTGGCGGTTGGCGCGTCGGGCGGCGGAGAGAGAGAGAGAGGGGGAGGAGAGGTATGTGTTGCGGGCGCCCTTTGCTGCGCTGCGTCGTTGCGTGTGCCGTACAGGGCGGGCGCTTGTCGACTGTGTGGGCGGTGTGGCGAATTGGCGTGAAACGGCTGCCGAGAGGTGTGTGGTAGCGAGCCGGTCGGTGTCAGTGCGAAGGGGAATGTGCGTGCGTTTGGCGGTTTCGGTGTGCTTTTTGCGGCGTGAGAGTGGGGAATTAGTGGGGCCGGCTGTTGTGTTGGTTCCTTGTGTCTTGTGTCGCGTAGCTTGATGGCAACGTGGAAGGACGCCGGTTTCGTTTCGAGCCTTGCGTGTGGTTGTCGACGTTGACTGGTTGGCGTGTGCATGTGTGGGTCGCGAGTGCGTTTTTGGCTGGCTGTGTGTGTGTGTGTGTGTGTGTGTGTGTGTGTGTGTGTGTTTTGGGGGGGAAGGGGGAGGCGGTGGTGAAAGTGCAGTCGTTGCCACGGGCGCGTCGTCGGGTGGGGCTGGGGCTGTGCGTCGTGGCGGAAAGGTGGTAGGTTGCGGGAAGCGAGCCCGTCGTTGACGGTGTCGCGTGAGTTGTGACTCGAGTGGGGCGCGGGGCGCGGGACAGGAGCAGCGTGCCGCTGCGTCGTGGTCGTCAGCAGAGGCTGTGCGTGTGCTTGTCCTTTTTGTGGGCGGTTCGTGCGAGGCGTTTTTTGTTTCGTGTTGCCCTAGTTGTTAGTTTATTTTTTTTTTGTGTTTGTTATTTTGAGACGACGACTGGTTGGTGGCGTGCGCGCGAAGTGGCGGTGTGCGCTTCCCGTGTCGTTTTGTTTTTGTTTGGTTTTTTTGTTTTTGTGTGTTTTTTTTTTGCACTGGGCCCCGGGGGGTGGGTGGGTGCGTGTGTGTCGATTGCCGGCTGGCGAAAGGTGCGCCATCGGCGGGGTGGGTCGCCGGCACAAGTAGAGGCGGCGGCGTTGTTGCTGTTGTTGTGTGGTGTTTGTTTTGTTCGGCTGTGTCGGCGAGCTGTGTTGCGGTGCGTGTGAATGGTGGTGCAAAAGTGCTGGCGTTGGGGCTGCGACTGCGACGGCGGCGAGCCGCGGGCGCGCATGATAGTGATGTTGTGAACAGCGGCTGTGTACGGTAGTGGTGTTGTTGTAGCACGACGTGCATCCGGGCCGGCGCGGAAAGCGCAGTTGCGGGCGGTTGCCCTTCGGTGCCAGCCATGTCGCGTGAGCGGCGGGTTGCTCTGGTGTCGACACGTGGTGCTCTGGGTTGTTGTGTGGTGCCCTTTGGCCGGTGGGGGTGGTTCGCGTGTGTCTCGTTCGCGCTCGGTATCTGGTCGTGGTCGTGCTGCTCCCCCGTCTGTCGGCGGTTTTCGACGTCGTCTGTACGTTTTTGTTCGTTTGCGGCGTGCCTGCCGACGTCGTCCCGTCGCGACCTTTCAACCGAAAGTGTGGCGCCCGAAGGTGAACGAACGTAACCCTGACCTCGGCGCTTTACGCTGAGCCGAGCGAACCGAACCTAACCTGTGGTGTGGCGAGGTGAGCTCAGCCTGTGAGCCCCTAACGTCTACGTAAGGTAAGCTGTCCGGCTGACGCCTCACGTTTGAACGCTTTTTTTTAACCTAGCACTGACCCCTTAACCTAACGTGTAACCTAACCTAACCTCTGACGCCTGACGTGTTTGAATGCTTAACCTAAGTTTGACGCTTAACCTAACCCAAGTCCCCTTAACCTAACCCACGTCCACCTAACCCTAACCTAACCTAGACGTGTAAACGTAATGTGTAACGCGTAACGTGTAAGGTCGGCTGTCGTGTGTGCTGACGGCAGATTGGGTTGGTCTGTAGATTCGGATTGCGGTTTGCCTCGGTCGAGGGGTTGGGTCGGAAGCGGCGAGGGGCGGCGGCGCCTGTTGCGCAGGCGGCGTCCGTTTGCGGCGGGCAATTGTTGATAAACGGCTGTGAATGTTGGCGGGCGAGAGGAGGAGGACGGCGCGCGATGTGGCCCGACGGCTGCGGGCCGATCGGGAAACGGCGGGAGGGCGACGGAAGGCGATGGGGCGGCGGAGGCGCGTTTGCACGGCCGTCATCGCCGCACGCCTCGGCTTGTGTGGCTGTGGCGCCGGCCGCGCTGGCCGGGCTGCCGCGGCGACGGTGTGGGAGTTTTGCCGAAGGTTTGGCCATTGTGGCGGGTCGTCGGCTGGGGCTGTGGGGGCGGCATTTGGGCGGGGGCGGCGATTCTCGGCGGGCCGACCCAGGCTGTAGCGCGCGGTAGCTGCAGTTTGGCCGTGGTTTGCGGCGCTGCCGTGGCGACTGGTTGGCGACTGTGGTGTGGCTGTGTGTAGCCCCATCCTCGGTGGTTTGAAAGGCGCGGGCGGTTGTGGCGCAGGTTTGGGGCTGCTCCGCACAGGCTGTCGGACGTTGGGCGGTAGCAAGCGCGGGAGGCGCGGCGCGGCGGCGCGCAGAGTGGCGGCCGCTCTCTCGGCCGTCCGCGCCCGCCCGCGACACTGGCTGGGCCTTGTGATTCTCTGCTCTGCTGCTGTGCTGTGCTTGCGTGCCTGCCTGCCGTCCCGCTCGCTCTCGCTCTCGCTGTGTGTTACGCGCGTCGTCGAAATGGCAGATCAGGCGGCTACGAACGAGACTGCTGCGGCACCCGCCGCCACCGGCACTACGAAGAAGGCCAAGTCTGCGTCGTCTGCGAAGAAGCCGCGCGCCAAGCCTGCGCACCCGCGCACCTCTGAGATGGTGACGGCCGCCATCAAGAGTCTGAAGGAGCGCGGCGGGTCGTCGCTGCAGGCGATCAAGAAGTACATTGCCGCGCACTACAAGCTGGACGCGGAGAAGCTGGCGCCGTTTATCAAGAAGTACCTCAAGTCGGCCGTCGTGGCGGGCGAGCTGGTGCAGACGAAGGGGAAGGGCGCGTCCGGCTCGTTCAAGCTTGCCGGCGCCGGCGGCGGGGGGGCGGCCGAGGGCGGCAAGGCTCGTGCTGGCGGTGCCAAGAAGAAGCGCGCCGCTCCGGCCAGCAAGGAGAAGAAGGGCGCCCGTGCGGCCGGCGCAAAGAAGGCTGGTGGCGTGAAGGCGGCGACCGGTCGGAAGGCGGGCGCCGCCAAGAAGGCGTCTGCGGCGTCGGCCGCTCCCGCGGGTGCGAAGAAGGCGGCTGCGGCCAAGCCGGCCAAGGCCAAGTCGCCGTCGAAGGCGAAGAAGGCCGCCAAGGTTCCGACGAAGAAGCCGAAGGCGCCGCGCCCGAAGAAGGCGACGACGCCGTCTAAGGCGAAGGCTTCGCCCAAGAAGAAGAAGTAGAGTAGAGGAGAAAGAGATGGGAGAAAGGAAGGGTTTGGCGCTTGACTCCGTCGTCCCCACCCCCCGTCGTCGTCTAGTGGCGCGCAAGAGACGCGCGGCCCAAAACGGCCCTTCTCAGGGCCATCAAAGCACGTCGGGGAAGGTTTTGATTGTCGTGTTGCGTTTGGTGTGGGTGTCTGTCTGTCTGGCGTTTCTGTATGCCCGTGGGGATGCTGTTTGCGTGCCGTGGTGGTTGGATTGCGGGGGTCGGTGGCGGGTGTGGGCGGCGGTAGCGGTAAGCGGTGTTGTTGTTGATTGTCGCCGTGTTTGTGGCGGCGGCCGACGGTTGGTTTTCTGTCACGTTGTTTTGTTTGAATACGTTGGTTGGCTTGCCTGCGTTCGTTCTTCTCGGATGTCTGTCTTGTCTAGTCGTGTCTGGTCTTTGTTGTTTTGTTCCTTTGTGTGTGTGTGTGTGTGTTATGTTTTGCAACGGGGGGCACGTTGAGATGTGGAAGGAGTCGGCGGGGATTTCGGTGGCGTGTAGAGCGAGCGAGCGCGCCTGCCTGGCCGTTGGCCGTCGGAGTGGAGTGCGGGTTTGTTTTTGTGTTTTCGAAACGAAAGCGGCGGCCGGCCGGCCAGCCACCCGTGCGGTGTGACGTCGGCCGTTGGGTATTGTGCGCTTTGAGCGCCGGGGAAGGATGATGTGTGATTGTTGCGCGCTGCTAAGCAGGCAGGCAGAGTGAGCGGGTGTGGCGGACGGACGGGAAGTGGTGGTTGTTGTTTTTGGGTTGCGGGGCGAGAGGCAGGCGACCGACAAAGTTTGCTCGCGACGGAGAGATGTTAGTGGCCCTGAAAAGGGCCGTTTTTGTTTGTGCGGTGCGGTGCCGCGGCGCGGTTTAGGCGCGCTCGCCGCGGATGCGGCGCGCGAGCTGGATGTCCTTGGGCATGATGGTGACGCGCTTGGCGTGGATTGCGCACAGGTTGGTGTCTTCGAAGAGGCCGACGAGGTAGGCCTCGCTGGCCTCCTGCAGGGCCATGACTGCGGAGCTCTGGAAGCGCAGGTCGGTCTTGAAGTCCTGGGCGATCTCGCGCACTAGGCGCTGGAATGGCAGCTTGCGGATGAGCAGCTCTGTGCTCTTCTGGTAGCGCCTGATTTCTCGCAGGGCGACGGTGCCCGGCCTGTAGCGGTGGGGCTTCTTGACGCCTCCGGTGGCGGGCGCGCTCTTCCTCGCCGCCTTGGTGGCGAGCTGTTTGCGCGGCGCCTTTCCGCCGGTGGACTTGCGGGCCGTTTGCTTTGTGCGGGCCATAGCGGTAGCGGAGCGGCGTGCGTGGAGGTTAGGTGCGGCGCGGCGTCCGGTGCTGCCTTGACAACGGGCCCGCTCAGCTAGAGCATCTTCTTCAGGGTTTGCCATCTAACCCTGGTGGCCGGAGTATTTGCAGGCTTCCCCTGCATTGCCTCCATATCTTCTTTCGACTAGTTGTTTTTCTTCGGTTCTTCTCTTTTTATTCTTGTCTTCTAGTTGCCCTTTTCAGGTTTAATTGCCTTCTGTGTTGGCCGCGTGTGCGGACAACGGTGTTGGCCCTCGGCGGGCCGACTGCACTCCTCCCGGCGCGGACGGCGCAGGGAGCGCCTCACTTCGGCTGCTGCTTAGCCGCCGCTTGTGTGGCCGTCAGCATGGCCTCCGCAACTCGCTGCAGCGTGTCGGCAAGGCTTGCCACCTTGTCGATCGCCACAGACAGTGCGGAGACGGCTGCTGCCAGCATGTCTTCATTCGCTGCAGGTGCAGCGTCTCGCCTTGGCGCAGCAGGTTGATGGGCGGTGGCAGTCGTGTTGCCACTCTTGCCACCGTCCGTTGCTGTGGCGTCTCCTTTGCGCAATTTCCCCTTGTGGGGGGAAACGCGCTCAGCTTCAGGCGTGCCCTCTCGGGCACGTTTGTTGGCGCGGATGCGCCTTCTTCTATTCCCCGCCGTGGTGGGAACGTTGTTAGCGCCTGCGGTTGTCCTCTGGGTAATCGCTGTTGCCTGCCGCCTCGCCGGTTTTGCGCCTGGGCGCGGACGGCGGAGGGAGCGGCCGGCAGACTTCTGTGCTGGCTGCCCGCGCTGGCGAGCAATCGCAGCTTTGAAGACTTCACAGCCACGATAACTCGCCACATGCGGGCCGCCGCAGTTTGCACACTTGGGTGTGTGCGTCCTGGGAAGTGGGCATAGCCCACTTGCGTGGGGGCCTGCGCACTTCACGCATGCCTCGGGAAAGGAACAGTGGCGAGCCACGTGTCCCATCCCCTGGCAGCGGAAGCACTGTACGAGCCCCCTCTTCTGCTTGAGGCCCTCCGCGGTGACCGATGTGTTGGCCACCTTCTTCAGCTCGAAGAGCCGCCTGTTCTCCGGTGTGTCGGTGGCAATCACCAGCAGAGAAGGCGACTCTTTATGGCTGACGTGGGACTTGACCCGCGTCACGTTCCTGACGTGAAAGTCAAGGTCCGCCAGCTCTTCTTTTAGCAGGTCAGGTTCAGCCGCCATGGGGAAGCCCTTGACGACCACCTTTAGCAGCCTCTCGGGGACGGCGGCGTGCGTGTACCAGTGCAGGCCCTGGTTCGACGCCTCCGACGTCACCTTCATGTAATCCTGCGTATTACTAACTTGCAGCCGCACAAGGTTTCCAGAAGCAGCTCGCAGCGTGAAATCGGCAGTCGTCCACTGCCTGACGAGCTGCAGGAAACGCTTGTAGTCTTTGGCCACCTCAAAGACTATCGGCGGCGGCCGTCGATGAGACTGCCCGGTGGTAGGGGCCGTCTCTACTTCGTCGTCTGAGCAGCCAAACTGTGCAGCGGTCGTGGGCGCCGTCTGCGAGGTCGTTGGCTGCTCCGGCCTCTCGTCGTCTGCAAGCGCGCCGAAGCGGTTTGCAGTCGATGTGGGAGGCGGGGAAGGCGTCGCCCTGGGTCTGGCCGCCCGTCGGGACGAAACGGTCGTCCAGGTGGCGCCTACCACGCTGTCGTCACGGATGGCGCGTCTTCTGCCTCCCGTGGTAGAGACAGTAGGTTGCCTCCTCTTCTTCACTGCCTTTCTGGCGCCGACTTGAGCAGTGGACATCGGCCGTTTGCGCCGCCCGCCCTCTGGGAGATGCGGTGCGCTGGCTGCCGTGCTTTGCCCGTTCTTCGTGGGCAGGAAATCTGCCAAGTTGACGATGACATCGTCATCTTCTCCCGACTCGAGGTCCGTGTTCGGTGGCCGAGTCGTCGTAGACGGCGGGTCAGACGGGGCCGCCTGGGGAGCACGCTCCTCCGGACGGCGGTCTGCCACGCCAACTTCTCCAGTCGTCGTATTTGGGGGGCCGGATGGGGCCGTCGACCGAGCGGGCCCGGTCGAACGGCGATCCGCCACACCCATAGCTCTGCTCAGCGATCCTCGGAACTCCGGGCGCGCCCACGACATCTCTGCGCGCTGCCGGAGCGACGACTGACCAACGGGCCCGCGCGCCTCCGTGCTGCGCTTATATGCCCTCGGTTGCGCGTGGTGGGGGGAGGGCGGGCCAGAGTCTATATAGGGGGGCGGCGGGCGCGCTGGGCGCAGACCGTAGCCGACTCGCCAGCCGCTGCAGCTGCTGTTTGTGCACGTTTTGCTTTGCCCGAGGAAGGAAGGATGACAGGCCGCGGCAAGGGAGGAAAGGGGCTCGGCAAGGGTGGCGCCAAGCGGCACCGCAAGGTGTTGCGCGACAACATCCAGGGCATCACGAAGCCCGCCATCCGCCGCCTGGCTCGCAGGGGCGGCGTGAAGCGCATCTCTGGTCTGATCTACGAGGAGACCCGCGGGGTGCTGAAGGTGTTCCTGGAGAACGTGATCCGCGACGCGGTGACGTACACTGAGCACGCCAAGCGCAAGACTGTGACGGCCATGGACGTGGTGTACGCCCTGAAGAGGCAGGGGCGCACCCTGTACGGTTTCGGCGGTTAGGCTGCGTCGCAGCGGGCGCTGGCCTTCCCGCGGCCGTGCTTGTGGGTGGGAGAGACTAGAAAACGGCCCTTTTCAGGGCCACCACACTGTTCGGAAGTTGAAAAGTGCGAAAGAGTCTGTGTTGTTTGTTTGTTTCTTTCTTTCCGTTTGAGCGACGTGATGTGACTGGGAGGGGAGAAGGAAAGGAAACGTGTCATGTGGCTGGCTGTGTGTGGGAGCTGCTTCGTTTGTGTTTGTTATTGTGTGTCGTTGTATCGATCGCGACGGAGATGGCGGGCTGTGTGTTGTTGTGCGAGAGGCGGTGATTATTTGCTTGCGTGGTTTGGCTCTGTGTGTTTGCGGCGGCGTTGGGGTTTCCGAGGCAAGGCGTGTGGGCACAGGCGGCCGGATCAGCTGTTTCGTTCGTGTCGACGGCCGTTGCGCGCGGGAGTGGAGGGCGGTGTGTCGACACGCCTCCCTGTAACAATGGTCATTATTGCTGCCGTTGTCGTTTGGAAGGCGACTGCGACCGTGCAAAATGAATGTGTGTGTGTGTGTTTGTTGGGCCACACGGGCTGTGTGGACGACAAGATGGCGGACGTGCGCCGGCGGCGGCTGTGCTGTGAAAGTGCAAAGTTAAAACAAAACAAGGTGCGGCGAGGACGACTGAAATTTTGCTTTGGACGTAGGTTTGTGTGGTGGCCCTGAAAAGGGCCGATTGTTGTGGGCCGGGCCGAGCCGAGCCGGCAAAGCGCGTTGCGTGCAGGGGAGCACGCGGCGCTGCGATTGCCTTGGCCTCCTTTAGGCCTTCTTCTCGGTCTTCTTTGGCAGCAGGACGGCCTGGATGTTGGGCAGGACACCACCCTGTGCGATGGTGACGCCCGACAGGAGCTTGTTGAGCTCCTCGTCGTTGCGGATGGCAAGCTGCAGGTGGCGCGGGATGATGCGCGTCTTCTTGTTGTCGCGGGCCGCGTTTCCGGCCAGCTCGAGCACCTCAGCCGCGAGGTACTCCATGACGGCGGCGAGGTAGACGGGCGCCCCGGCGCCGACGCGCTCTGCGTAGTTTCCCTTGCGCAGGAGGCGGTGGATTCTGCCGACCGGGAACTGGAGCCCAGCCCTGCTTGAGCGGGACTTTGACTTGCCCTTGACTTTGCCTCCCTTTCCGCGTCCGGACATGGCGATGGGCTAGCGACGGTGCACACGAAACGGAAACGAAAACGACCGGTGCGAGCGGCAGCGAGTCGAGCAGCGGAGTGCGTGCCGGCGCAGCCTGCTGCTCACATCTTTTACTTTCCCCTCTTTGGGGAAGTGTGTGTGGGGGAGTTTGTAGCCTTTCGGCTTTTACTCCCCTGTGAACGTGTGTGTGTGATTTTTTTTTTTTTTTTCTATAGTTTTTTGGTGTCTGTGACTTGTGATGTTTGTTGTGAATGAGTCTAGTACTTGCCTGAGGTAGGCGAGAAGATTGGTGTTATATGGGAAGGAACTGGATTAGGGATTGGGTTTTGGGATTTTCTCTTCGACTTAGTCGTCGAAGATCGTCATAGGGCGCTTATGCTTGTCGCGGGACATGTCGTACCGACCTAGGGAGTGGATGAGCGCGTTTTCGGATCTGGAAGAACCCTCATAGAAGGACCTTGCCAGATCCTGGAAACGCTCTCTCAGGAGTGGGATTTCGGCTGCGGCGTGCAGGTCGTCTATGGGGAATCCGAGTGGTAGATGCAGTGCCCTTCTGAGGGCGCGGTTCTGCAGCCTCTGGAGTTTGTCCAGGTGCTGCTTTGCCGCGTATCCCCAGACAGGGCACGCATACTCCATTACTGGCCGGATCAGGGCCTGATAAACATTTACTGCTACTGGGAAGGGAAGGGAGCTGTTTGTGTTCAGGATAGGGTATAGAATGGACATTCTGGCGCAGACCTTCCTGTGGACCTCGTCTATGTGGGGTTTCCACGTAAGACGAGAGTCCAAGGTTACGCCAAGGTACTTGGCGGTTCTGCGCCAGGGGAGTTGGATTCCATTTAGGTGAAGGTGGAGGGGGGGACGTTGAGGAGGTTCGCGCCTTCCGAGCCTGCGGGTAATCAGCATTGCCTGCGTCTTCTCGGAGTTGATCGTGATGCGCCAGCGACGGGCCCAAGTTTCTGTGTCATCTAAAACCTTTTGTAGCCTACGGATGACCAGGTCCTTGTTCGCATTTCTCGTGTAGAAGGCTGTGTCGTCAGCGTACTGCGCAGTGTGCACCAGGGGGGCCGTCGGAGTATCCGCAGTGTACAAACTGTACAATACGGGCCCCAGGACCGATCCCTGTGGCACCCCGGCACGAATACGCCTTCTGGTGGAGGTGGCAGTTTCTACTTTGACGGAGAAAGTCCTGTTCGTGAGATAGCTCTTAATGAGCTGAACTATGCTCCCGGGAAACCCTTGTGTGTACAACTTGTAGAGTAGCCCTCTATGCCATACTGAATCAAAGGCTTTGGCTACGTCTAGTAACACTATCCCGCAGTAGCCTCTGTGGTTGAAGCCCTCTGTGGCTGCTTCAACCATTCTCATGACCTGCTGTGGGGCAGAGTGGTTCTGCCGGAACCCAAATTGGAAATCCGGCAGAATTTGCTCTCTGGTAATGTGTTCTTGTATGGGTCTTAGCAGGAGGCGCTCATAGATCTTGCTGAGTGTTGGCAAGAGGCTAATCGGCCTGTAGTGCTGCGGGAATAGAGGGTCTTTCCCTGGTTTGTGTATCGCGACCACTTCCGCATGTTTCCAGCAAGCTGGGAAAACACGGGAACGAGTAATCTCGTTGAGGACGTTCGCGAGGTGTGTGATCGCTGTGGGTGGGAGTTTTTTGACTAACTGGTTTGTGACACTGTCGTGCCCTGGCGCCTTTTTTGTAGGGAGGGACCTAATTACTCTTGCCACGTCCTCGGGGGCAAAAAGTATGGGTTCGTCCTCTGGGTCCTCCTCAGCATTGAGGAAGACGGCCAGTTGACGACTGACTACCTCTTCATGTTCTTCATCCTGGGGTTCTGCCGCTTGGAACTGCTTCTCAAAGGAGTCGGCGAGGGCGTTGGCCTTTCCAGCATGGCTGTAGACCAGTCCCCGCTCGCCATGCAGTGGCGGCATCCTAGCGCGTCGTTTTGTAAACTGTTTGGTCGCTTGCCATAGTGTATGATCGTCTACTTTGAGAGATGTGAGGCGGTTTTGCCATTGCTGGTTTCTGTGCTCATTGAGCGCTACCTTCAGCTCTCTCTGTAGACGATTGAGCAGCCTCCTGGTGGCCTGATTTCTGGTGATCTTCCACTCTTTTGCCACTCTGTTCTTGTGTCGAATTTGAGCTAGCAGGTGTTCCGGGAGCTGTATTTGCGGCGGTGGGCCATCCCTTTGTGGAGGGGTGGCTTCTTCCGCTGCCTGCAAGATGGTGCCTGTTAGGTCTTGTAGCGCTTGTTCCACTGTTTCCGCAGTGGGTGGCGGAGCGCGAGCGATATCAGAGGCGACAGTTTCTTGGTATCGCTCCCAGTCTGTTCGTTTGTACGACGTCTGGTACCGTGGGAGTGCTACCCATTCTCCCACATCGACCTCCAGAATCACTGGGTTGTGGTCGGAGGACATTCTGTTGATTGTCCTTGCGGCCACGAACCCTGCGATCCTCCTGGTGAGAGCTATGTCTAACACATCGGGCCTGCTTCCGTTTTTTGGAAAATGTGTGGGCTCGACTGGACCCCATGTTTCGAAGTGGTGGGCGCGCGCTAGTTGTTGCAGTTTGGCGCCTGCTCTGGAGGTTACTCTAGAATTCCAATCGGGATGTTTGGCATTGAAGTCTCCCCCTATTATGAGTTTGCCTTCAATTTGCCCTAGAGCAGCTATGTCTCCCTCATCTATCTGGTCATGTGGGGGTCGGTAGACTGCAACAATTGTTAGGGGTCCAGTGGCAGTGGTTACTTCCACCGCCACTGCTTCGATTTTGTTGGTAGCTGGTAAGAATACCTGGTGGTGGGGAATCCCTCTTTTTACATATATGGCCACTCCTCCGCCTTGGGTTGGCCTGTCTTTACGGTAGCTACTGTAGTTGGGAACTGTCGCTTTTACTCCCGGCTTTAGGTGGGTTTCCCCCATCATGCATATGTCGATGGAGAACTCCTTCATGAGTTCTCGGAACTCGACCTCTTGATTAACAATGCCGTCTGCGTTAAAGACGCACATTGTCAGGCCTTGAATATTTGGTCGTCTATTCATGATGGGGTGTCGATACTACTGAGGAAGTCGCAGAGGGGAGCGACTGCTGGACTGTTGCCTGAAGGGCGACGAGGATCTGTGTGTTCTGCTTCTGGGCTTCCCTGAATTCCTTCATCATTTCCATGACGAGGTTCATGGTCTGCACCATTACGCCTAACAACTGATCCATGGGGGGAGAGTGTGTGTGGGGTTCCCTGGGCCTTCCTCCGTCATGGTGGACCTGGTCGTTGTTGCTTTGTGTTTCCCGGTGTTGTTCTTGTGATAGTGTCTGGTGTTGTGATGGTTGGGCTACGCTTTCATGGTTCCTCGGTGGAGAAACCACTTCCGCATAAGTCGCCCTCGGTGTGTCCGGCCTTGGTTTTACCCAGGCCTTGTCCGTGTGTGTTGCCATGGTTTGTTTTCTTGTGTGTCTTGGTGGGTTTATGGTGTTTTGTTTGCGTGTGTGGGGGGCGGCCTTTGCGCCCTTTGCCTGTTGTGTGTGTCGTTTGTGGACCTCACAACCTTGGTAGCCCGCCGTGTGGTTTTTGCCACACAGCGCGCACCTTATTTGTGGGTCCGTGTGGTGAAGTGTGCATGTTCTCGTGTCGTGGGCCTCGGCGCACTTCCTGCACCTTACTGGCATGGTGCAGTAGGCGGCGATGTGGTTAAGGCCCTGACACCTGAAGCACTGCACCGTCTTGTTCTTACGGCGCAGCGGTTCGGTGGTGACAGGCACTGCCAGAACCATCTTTATCTCCCTTTTGTTCTGGGGGATGTCCGGGAGTGTGGCCTGGTAAAGTGGCCACTTACTGTTAATGTTGCCCATCTGTTGGACCCCCTTGACGACGTACCCCTGGGCAGTCAAATCTGTTTTGATCGCCTGGGGGGACACTCGTCTTGGCAGGTCTCGTATTACGATGTTTCTGTTCCTTGTTTTTGTTGTGGGGAACGTGTAGTGTGGTATGTTTTTATTTGTGAAAAGTGTTTTGACTGTTGTGTAGTGTTCTAGTGTGTGCAGTGTGATTTTGATTTTGTCCCCACCAGCAGGTTTTGCCTGGAAACTGCCTCCCCCGATTTCTGCCTTCAACAGCTCGAAGAGCTCCTCATAGCTGTGGGCAAACTCAGCAACAATCGGGGGGAGGTGGTGGGCGACTTGGTTCTGTGTTTGCGTTGTGGTGGTTTCTGTTGTCTCAGGCTCATCAGCAACCGCCTGAAATCTGTTCGGGGTGGGTTCCAATCCCCGGGCTGGCGGAAGCTTCGGCTGACGAAACGTTTTCTTCGCCAGCACGAAACCGTCCGAATCCTGCCCGGTTACGCGGTTCCCTTCCAGTGCAAGAGTTTCCTGGTCCCCTCCCAGTGTGATGACAGGTGCTGTCGGGGGCGCTGGCTCCTCAGAGGGTGTGGAAGCGGCTGGGGTGGGGGTGGTGGATTTCTTCTTCCCCTTGGAGCGCTTCTCCTTCTTGTCCTTCCTTGCACGCCGCTGGTCGGATGTGGTGGACTTGAGTGGGGGGGATTTAAGGTATTTGGAGCGGGTGGAAGACTGAGACGAGGGGGTGGGTTTGGGGAGGATTTTTGTCGGCAGACGGGGCATCTGCTTGCCATTCTTCATGGACGTGAGGAATTCTGGAAGTGTGCCGGTGGCGTGGGCAAGCAGGAGCGGAGATAGGACGAGGTTAGGAGGGGCAGGATTGCAAGTACTGACAATATATTTTGTTGTCGGCGTACTGTGTGTGACTGCGTTTTTTGGTGTGTTTCTTGCCATGTCCGGGGCGGAAAGTGGGGCTGCTGCCAGGGGGGTGCCAGTTACAGCCTTTGTTGGCACCGTTAGGTATCCCGGTTGCATTGCTGGCCCTACTGTAATTGTGGACGCGGAGGTCTGATCGGCGGCGGCGGAAACCTTCTCTGCGGTTCCGCGGCCGGCTCCCAGGTCCTGGCCCACATTTTCCCTATCCTTGGGGGGGGCAGAGCCTAGCTCTGCGGCAGCCGAAGTGCTCGAGACGGCCGACGACGCGGCCCGCGGCAACAACAAGACGCGCTTTTTGTCGACAGCGGTTGACCGCTTCGACCCCAAAGCACCACTGGAGCTCGACATCCCGCAGTTGAAAGAGGAAACACGACAATTCTGCTGTCGAGCGTCTCCAAAAATATCCTGCCCGCCGTAATACCTTACTGCAGACCTTGACTGGGTCCCGCCGATGCTTTAATAAAAGCAAAGCCGTAGATTCCCCTGGTGTGTCACCCGTACAAGCGGGGGCCTATGACTGACAGCGCGCGAGTCAGAGGAGCAAGCTCAACCCTTGACTGCCACTCAGCGAGTCGCCGGCGCAGCCGGGGTGGGGGTGCTTTATGGGCTCGGGTGCGGCGGCCGGTTGCGCGCGCGCCCCATTGGTCGGCGGCCGCAACAGGGCGAGCTGGTAAAGGTGCGGCGGCGGCTGGCGGCGGGTGCCACTGTGTGGGGAGACGCTGACTAGAGCGGAGCGCTTGCTACTGGTGTTGCTGCTGCCGTACGTTCGTTCGAGATGCCGCCCAAGACTAGCGGGAAGGCCGCCAAGAAGGCTGGCAAGGCGCAGAAGAACATTTCGAAGGGCGACAAGAAGAAGAAGCGCAAGAGGAAGGAGAGCTATGCCATCTACATCTACAAGGTGCTGAAGCAGGTGCACCCTGACACGGGCATCTCGTCGAAGGCGATGGAGCATCATGAACAGCTTCGTGAACGACATTTTCGAGCGCATTGCGGCCGAGGCTTCTCGCCTGGCGCACTACAACAAGCGCTCGACCATCACGTCCCGCGAGATCCAGACCGCTGTGCGGCTGTTGCTGCCTGGCGAGCTGGCCAAGCACGCCGTGAGCGAGGGCACGAAGGCGGTGACCAAGTACACGAGCTCCAAGTAAGGAGGTGGCTCTGGAGTGGAAGGAAGGATGGAGAAGGCTCCTCCGTTGCGAGAGCGGCAAAACGGCCCTTTTCAGGGCCACCAACTTGCCTTTTGCGGGAAGGGCGGAATTGTTGTTGTTGTTGTTTGTGTGGACGGCTGTGATGTATGTGTGCATTTTGATTGTGGGTGGGGGGGGGGCGCGTCAAAGCGTGTTGCGGGGGACGGCCACGAGGTTGGTCGCCGTGGCGTGGAATGGTGGCACGCCTCGTTGGAGTGGTTTTGACCCATTGGTGGTGGTGTGTGTGTGTTACCTGTCTGCGAGGGGGGACAGTGCGATCGGCGACTTTTGTGTCACCGTAACGACGGCCGTTTGCGGGTTTGTTTTTGCACATCATACATGGCGAGGGTGAAATGTGAAATGTTTTTGTTTGGTTTTTTTTTGCCGCCCACTATTCCCTTTGCTGTACGCCGAGTTTGACAATGGTGCGACGTAACTGCAGCGTGAGGTGTGTGAGTGACGTTGAAAATTGAACGTGCCATTAAGACGCATTGTTGTTGTATTGTACTGTACGTGTACGGCGACACGCACGATGATGTACCATTCGACTCTGATTTTTGATAGCCGTGTCTGACTGATTGCGTACGACGCACGCACACCGATGTCGTCATTCAAGATGCACGCGTGTCCAGTGCAGTACAGTAAGCGCGACGCTAGACGGCGGCGGCGGCGGCGGCGGCGGCGGCGGCGGTCGTCGTTTGTTTGGCGAATGTCTGTACACGTGTTTGTCTGTGTCCATCCGGTATGTATGTGTTTGTTTGAAAGTGTTTTGTGTGTCGGTGACGTGGTCCGATCCGTCGCCCCCTGAGTAACTGTCGATCGGCGCGATAGACCGGCGTCACGCAACTGAACCGAAGTCTTGGGCACACCCGTCATACTGTTGTACACCGTCGCGCTGAGAACGGTGACGAAAGGTTGACTTTGATCGGTCGAATGTCTGGGCAGAACGTGAGGAATGAGGCAAGAGTGCAAGGAGGGGGGGCAAAAGAGAGAGGAAGGGAAAAAGGGGAGAAACGCATTCGTAGAGCAACGGAACGTTCCCGTGTCGGAGGCGTATTGGAGCCGCACTGAAATGCGTTTAACGGCGGCGCGGCTGCAAGTGTCTGCCGTGGTGAACGTTACCTTTGACGGCTGCATTGGGCTTTGCTTTTGCTTTTGCTTTTGCTTTCGCTTTCGCTTTCGCTTTCCCGGATGTACGTAACGTTTGTTGATATGGTTCTGAGGAAGAGTGTATGACAGTGCCGTGCCGTCCATGTTCGTGTGCCCTCCCATTGTGTGTATGCTATTGTCTGTGTACTTGAATGATGTATGTAGGTGTTAGTGGACATGTTTCACCAGTGGGGGGAAATGGATCGTCGATAGTTGGCGTCACTCTGTCACGGTCGAGATGACGCACCCTCCGTACAGAAAGGTGTCGAGAAAGTGTGTGTGTGTGTGTGCGTCCGTGAATTGGCAGTGTTTGGAGGTGGGCGTGCCCTGCATGTGGCCCGGAAGGCTGTTCGTTTGGCGGTAGTGTTGTGTGGACAGGGGAGGGGCATGCGTAACGCTGCTGGCATGGCATTTCGGGAGATGGGAGGGGGCAAACGAGGAGCGGCGGCCAAAGAAAGGCGGGACGGGGAGGGGCGCGGTGTGGGTGGCTTGCGCCTGTGCTCGGCGTTGTGGTTTGTGCAAAAGAGGAGGAGAAAAACAATGAGTTGCCAGGGAGGGGAGCGGTGTTGTGTTGTGGTTGTCGTGGTGTAGCCGCAGACGCGGCTGTCAGTGAACGTGGCGAGACGGACGGATGCGCGGAGGGGCGGGGGCGGCGCATTTCGCCGGTGCCGTGCCGTGCCGTGCCGTGCCTGACAGCCGCGTGGTCGCTGTGTTGTTGGTGGCGTGGGGGCGAGGAGAGTACCGTACGGGTGTGCTTGTGCGCCGGAAATGGCACACTGCGCCTGCCCGTCTTGGAGGCTGATGGCTGTGGTGTGGAAATGGGGCGCGGTGATGTTGAAGCAGTTGAAGAACAGAAAAGAAACCAAGAAAACGGGAGGCGTGATGCGGCGGTGGTGGTGAGAGCGGGAAAAATAAAACAAACAAAAAAAAAAACAACAAAAAAAAGAAGGAAAAACAACAAGAAACAAAAAGAAAACAAAAAGTCTATCAATATTAGAATGTAAATGGAAATGGAAATGGACCCAGGTATAACCTCCCTGCACAAATAGCAGAGAGTCCGATGATAATAGAAATGTGCCAGAATGTTAACGTCCCCTACAAAACAAACCCAACGATAATATTAATGAAAGAATGAACCGTATGTAACATTGCAACAGACATAATGAAACCTGATAAATTGTATAAGGGCAGCAGCGTTGACCTTTGGCCCTGTATTCAGAATAAAAAGAGCCAAAGATCGTCACCCCAATGAAAAAGACACTGAAACACGTATGTAACATAGCAGCGATGGCGAGACATTGTAGCATCTGTGACCAGAGAGTTTGCGCTGGACCGCGCGAGTGTTGCGAGCGGTTCTCAGTCAGTCAGTCAGTCAGTCGGTCGGTCGTTGCGAGTCTGTAGGTCTGTCTAGTTGAGGGCTGTACTCTGTCAGTAGTCGTCGCGTGCAGTACGCTAATAGTCGTCATGCAGAGCGGTCGGTCAGTAGTAGCAGCCGAGTGCGGTTGTGTGATGTAGGCGGTCGGCAACACTGGTCAAGATGGTGAATAAGGTATACTGTTAATTAATATAATCATTAGATAATGAACAATTTTATTTATTGTAATTATTCTCCAACAAGTTCCCCAATAATAATTTTTATTTCAAAAGCATTTTTCAAACATTTAATTTTTTATTGAACTGAAGAGTTCGTTGCACTTCACATTTCATTCCACTTCTTTGAAGAAAAATTTCACTAAAATCACAAAAAAAAAGAGAATATTATTATTTGCAATGCAGTTCCTCCAAGCGCTGCGCAACAAACAAGAGCAGAAATGTGACATCCATTTATTCTGAGGTAAGACTTTAATTCTGATTGTTTTGCACAGGGCCAAAGACCGATATTTCGGTTTAATTGAAGTTTCTTGTCACTGAACGGACTTTTAAATGTTGTGAAGAATTTATATTTGAGTCAGATTGCGAATTTAACATTTTTGTTGCCATTTTCAATACCTCTCATTGTGGGCGAGGTTACAATTAGCGCAATGT
>NW_025727396.1:5991320-6158850 GCF_021461385.2 Schistocerca piceifrons | reverse complement strand
TTGCATCGGAATTCATTAGAGTAGGCACAATGCCGACTTAAGTACAAGAAGACTGACTCTTCCTACTTTCTATGTTTTGACCATTCCTGTGACACTAGTTATGGATTCCGATGCTTCACTTCAGGTTTACTGTATCCCTCTAACCTTCTTATTGACGATGAAACACAGAAATTGCAACGGAATTAAATTCAAAAGGGACAATGCCGACTAAAGTACAAGAAGACTGACTCTTCTTCTGTCTATGTTTTGAACCATTCCTGTGACACTAGTTAGAGATTCCGATGCTTCACTGCAGGTTTACTGTATCCCTCGGACCTTCTTATTGACGATGAAACACAGAAATTGCATCGGAATTAAATACAAAAGGCACAATGCCGACTTAGGTACAAGAACATTAACTCTTCTTACTGACTGTGCTTTGAACCATTCCTGTGAGAGTAGTTATAGATTCCGATGCTTCACTTCAGGTTTACTGTATCCCTTGGACCTTCTTATGGACGATGAAACACAGCAATTGCATCGGAATTAAATAGAGAAGGCACAATGCCGACTTAAGTACAAGAAGACTGACTCTTCCTACTCTCTATGTTTTTACCATTCCTGTGACACTAGTTATAGATTCCGATGCTTCACTTAAGGTTTACTGTATCCCTCTGACCTTCTTATTGACGATGAAACACAGAAATTGCATCGGAATTAAATACAAAAGGCACAATGCCGACTTAAGTACAAGAAGACTGACTCTTCTCAGTGTCTATGTTTGATGCATTCCTGTGACACTAATTATAGATTCCGATGCTTCACTCTAGGTTTACTGTATCCCTTGGCCCTTCTTATTGACGATGAAACACAGAAATTGCGTCGGAATTAAATAAAAAAGGCACAATGCCGACTTCAGTACAAGAAGACTGACTCATCTTACTGTCTATGTTTTGAACCATTCCTGTGACACTAGTTACAGATTCCGATGCTTCACTGCAGGTTTACTGTATCCCTTGGACCTTCTTATTGATGATGAAACACAGAAATTGCATCGGAATTAAATAGAAAAGGCACAATGCCGACTTAAGGACAAGAACACTGACTCTTCTTACTGACTATGCTTTGAACCATTCCTGTGACACTAGTTATAGACTCCGATGCTTCACTTCAGGTTTACTGTATCCCTTGGACCTTCTTATTGACGATGAAACACAGCAATTGTATCGGAATTAAATGGAGAAGGCACAATGCCGACATAAGTACAAGAAGACTGACTCTTCCTACTTTCTATGTTTTTACCATTCCTGTGACACTAGTAATAGATTCCGATGCTTCACGTCAGGTTTACCGTATTCCTCTGACCTTCTTATTGACGATGAAACACAGAAATTGCAACGGAATTAAATACAAAAGGGACAATGCCGACTTAAGTACAAGAAGACTGACTCTTCTTACGGTCTACGATTTGAACCATCCCTGTGACACTAGTTACAGATTCCGATGATTCACACCAGGTTTACTGTATCCCTTGGACCTTCTCATTTACGATGAAACACAGAAATTGCATCGGAATTTAATACAAAAGGCACAATGGCGACTTAAGTACAAGAAGACTGACTCTTCTTACTGACTATGTTTTGAACCATTCCTGTGACACTAGTTATATATTCCGGTGCTTCACTTCAGGTTTCCTGGATCCCTTGGACCTACTTATTGACGATGAAACACAGAAATTGCATCGGAATTAAATACAAAAGCCACAATGCCGACTTAAGTACAAGAAGACTGACTCTTCCTACTGTCTATGATTTGAACCATTCCTGTGACACTAGTTTCAGATTCCGATGCTTCACTTCAGGTTTACTGTATCCTTCTGACCTTCTTATTGACGATGAAACACAGAAATTGCATCGGAATTAAATACAAGAGGCACAATGCCGAATTAAGTACAAGAAGACAGACTCTTCTTACTGTCTATGTTTTGAACCATTCCTGTGACACTAGTAATAGATTCCGATGCTTCAGTTCGGGTTTACTGTATCCCTTGGACCTTCTTATTGACGATGAAACACAGAAATTGCGACGGAATTAAATAAAAAAGGCACAATGCCGACTTAAGTACAAGAAGACTGACTCATCTCACTGTCTATGTTTTGAACCATTCCTGTGACACTAGTTTCAGATTCTGATGCTTCAGTGCAGGTTTACTGTATCCCTGTGACCTTCTTATTGACAATGAAACACAGAAATTACATAGGAATTAAATACAAAAGGCACAATGCCGACTTAAGTACAAGAACACTGACTCTTCTTACTGAAATTCCTTTGAACCATTCCTGTTACACTAGTTATATATTCCGATGATTCACTTCAGGTTTACTGTATCCCTTGGACCTTCGTATTGACGATGAAGCACAACTATTGCATCGGAATTCATTAGAGAAGGCACAATGCCGACTTAAGTAGTTATGGATTCCGATGCTTCACTTCAGGTTTATTGAATCCCTCTAACCTTCTTATTGACGATGAAACACAGAAATTGCAACGGAATTAAATTCAAAAGGGACAATGCCGACTAAAGTACAAGAAGACTGACTCTTCTTCTGTCTATGTTTTGAACCATTCCAGTGACACTAGTTACAGATTCCGATGCTTCACTGCAGGTTTACTGTATCCCTTCGACCTTCTTATTGACGATGAAACACAGAAATTGCATCGGAATTAAATACAAAAGGCACAATGCCGACTTAGGTACAAGAACACTAACTCTTCTTACTGACTGTGCTTTGAACCATTCCTGTGAGAGTAGTTATAGATTCCGATGCTTCACTTCAGGTTTACTGTATCCCTGGGACCCTCTTACGGACGATGAAACACAGCAATTGCATCGGAATTAAATAGAGAAGGCACAATGCCGACTTAAGTACAAGAAGACTGACTCTTCCTACTCTCTATGTTTTTACCATTCCTGTGACACTAGTTATAGATTCCGATGCTGCACTTAAGGTTTACCGTATCCCTCTGACCTTCTTATTGACGATGAAACACAGAAATTGCAACGGAATTAAATACAAAAGGGACAATGCCGACTTAAGTACAAGAAGACTGACTCTTCTTACTGTCTACGATTTGAACCATCCCTGTGACACTAGTTACAGATTCCGATGATTCACACCAGGTTTACTGTATCCCTTGGACCTTCTTATTTACGATGAAACACAGAAATTGCATCAGAATAAAATACAAAAGGCACAATGCCGAATTAAGTACAATAAGACTGACTCTTCCTACTGTCTATGTTTTGAACCATTCCTGTGACACTAGTTATAGATTCCGATGCTTCACTTCAGATTTACTGTATCCCTATGACGTTCTTATTGACGATGGAACACAGAAATTGCGTCGGAATTCAATACAAAATGCACAATGCCGAATTAAGTACAAGAAGACTGACTCTTCTTACTGTCTATGTATGAACCATTCCTGTGACACTAGTAATAGATTCCGATGCTTCACTCTAGGTTTACTGTATCCCTTGGACCTTCTTATTGACGATGAAACACAGAAATTGCGTCGGAATTAAATAAAAAAGGCACAATGCCGACTTAAGTACAAGAAGACTGACTCATCTTACTGTCTATGTTTTGAACCATTCCTGTGACACTAGTTACAGATTCCGATGCTTCACTGCAGGTTTACTGTATCCCTTGGACCTTCTTATTGACGATGAAACACAGAAATTGCGTCGGAATTAAATAAAAAAGGCACAATGCCGAATTAAGTACAAGAAGACTGACTCTTCTTACTGTATATGTTTGAACCATTCCTGTGACACTAGTAATAGATTCCGATGCTTCACTCTAGGTTTACTGTATCCCATGGACCTTCTTATTGACGATGAAACACAGCAATTGTATCGGAATTAAATGGAGAAGGCACAATGCCGACATAAGTACAAGAAGACTGACTCTTCCTACTTTCTATGTTTTTACCATTCCTGTGACACTAGTTATAGATTCCGATGCTTCACTTCAGGTTTACCGTATCCCTCTGACCTTCTTATTGACGATGAAACACAGAAATTGCAACGGAATTAAATACAAAAGGGACAATGCCGACTTAAGTACAAGAAGACTGACTCTTCTTACTGTCTACGATTTGAACCATCCCTGTGACACTTGTTACAGATTCCGATGATTCACACCAGGTTTACTGTATCCCTTGGACCTTCTCATTTACGATGAAACACAGAATTTGCATCGGAATTTAATACAAAAGGCACAATGGCGACTTAAGTACAAGAAGACTGACTCTTCTTACTGACTATGTTTTAAACCATTCCTGTGACACTAGTTATATATTCCGGTGCTTCACTTCAGGTTTCCTGGATCCCTTGGACTTACTTATTGACGATGAAACACAGAAATTGCATCGGAATTAAATACAAAAGCCACAATGCCGACTTAAGTACAAGAAGACTGACTCTTCCAACTGTCTATGATTTGAACCATTCCTGTGACACTAGTTTCAGATTCCGATGCTTCACTTCAGGTTTACTGTATCCCTCTGACCTTCTTATTGACGATGAAACACAGAAATTGCATCGGAATTAAATACAAAAGGAACAATGCCGACTTAAGTACAAGAAGACTGACTCTTCTCACTGTCTATGTTTGAACCATTCCTTTGTCACTAGTTATAGATTCCGATGCTTCAGTTCGGGTTTACTGTATCCCCCAGACCTTCTTATTGACGATGAAACACAGAAATTGCAACGGAATAAAATACAAAAGGCACAATGCCGACTTAAGTACAACAAGACTGACTCTTCCTACTGTCTATGATTTGAACCATTCCTGTGTCACTAGTTATAGATTCCGATGCTTCACTCTAGGTTTACTGTATCCCTTGGACCTTCTCATTGACGATGAAACACAGAAATTGCATCGGAATTAAATAGGAAAGGCATAATGCCGACTTAAGTACAAGAAGACTGACTGTTCCTACTTTCTATGTTTTTACTATTCCTGTGACACTAGTTATAGATTCCGATGATTCACGCCAGGTTTACTGTATCCCTTGGACCTTCTTATTTACGATGAAACACAGTAATTGCATCGGAATGTAATACAAAGGCACAATGGCGACTTAAGTACAAGACGACTGACTCTTCTTACCGACTATGTTTTGAACCATTCCTGTGACACTAGTTATATATTCCGGTGCTTCAGGTTTACTGGATCCCTTGGACCTACTTATTGACGATGAAACACGGAAATTGCATCGGAATTAAATACAATAGGCACAATGCCCACTTAAGTACAAGAAGACTGACTCTTCCTACTGTCTATGATTTGAACCATTCCTGTGACACTAGATTTAGATTCCGATGCTTCACTTCAGGTTTACTGTATCCCTCTGACCTTCTTATTGACGATGAAACACAGGAATTGCATCGGAATAAAGTACAAAAGGCACAATGCCGAATTAAGTACAATAAGACTGACTCTTCTTACTGTCTATGTTTTGAACCATACATGTGACACTAGTTATAGATTCCGATGCTTCACTCCAGGTTTACTGTATCCCTGGGACCTTCTTATTGACGATGAAACACAGATATTGCATCGGAATTAAATACAAAAGGCACAATAGCGATATAAGTACAAGAAGACTGACTCTTCTTACTGACTATGTTGTGAACCATTCCTGTGACACTAGTTATAGATTCTGATGCTTCACGTCAGGTTTACTGTATCCCTTGAATCTTCTTATTGACGATGAAACATAGAAATTGCATCGGAATTAAATTAAAAAGGCACAATACCGACTAAAGTACAAGAAGACTGACTCTTCTTACTGACTATTTTTGACCCATTCCTCTGACACTAGTTATAGATTCCGATGCTTCACTTCAGATTTACTGTATCCCTCTGACCTTCTTATTGACGATGAAACACAGAAATTTCATCGGAATTAAATACGAAAGACACAATGCCCACTTAAGTACAAGAAAACTGACTCTTCTTACTGTTTATGTTTTGAACCATTCCTGTGACACTAGTTATGAATTCCGATGCTTCACTCCAGGTTTACTGTATCCCTTAGACCATCTTATTGACGATGAAACACGGAAATTGCTTCGGAAATATATACAAAAGGCACAATGCTGACATAAGTACAAGAAGACTGACTCTTCTTACTGACTATGCTTTTGAACCATTCCTGTGACACTAGATATAGATTCCGATGCTTCACTTCTGGTTTACTGTATCCCTCTCACCTTTTTAATAACGATGAAACACAGAAATTGCATCGGAATTAAATCCAAAAGGCACTGTGCCGAATTAAGTACAAGAAGACAGACTCTTCTTACTGTCTATGATTTGAAGCTTTCCGGTGACACTAGTTATAGATTCCGATGCTTCACTTCAGGTTTACTATATCCCTTGGACCTTCTTATTGACGATGAAACACAGCAATTGCATCGGAATTAAATAGAGAAGTCACAATGCCGACTTAAGTACAAGAAGACTGACTCTTCCTACTTTCTATGTTTTTACCATTCCTGTGACACTAGTTATACATTCCGATGCTTCACTTCAGGTTTACTGTATCCCTGTGACCTTCTTATTGACGATGAAACAAAAAAATTGCAACGGAATTAAATACAAAAGGGACAATGCCGACTTAAGTACAAGAAGACTGACTCTTCTTACTGGCTATGATTTGAACCATTCCTGTGACACTAGTTATAGATTCCGATGATTCACTCCAGGTTTACTGCATCCCTTGGACCTTCTTATTTACGATGAAACACAGAAATTGCATTGGAATTTAATACAAAAGGCACAATGGCGACTTAAGTACAAGAAGACTGACTCTTCTTACTATGCTTTGAACCATTCCTGTGACACTAGTTATTTATTCCGGTGCTTCACTTCAGGTTTCCTGGATCCCTTGGACCTACTTATTGACGATGAAACACAGAAATTGCATCGGAATTAAATACAAAAGGCACAATGCCGAGTTAAGTACAAGAAGACTGACTCTTCCTACTGTCTATGATTTGAACCATTCCTGTGACACTAGTTATAGATTCCGATGCTTCACTTCAGGTTTACTGTATCCGTCGGACCCTCTAATTGACGATGAAACACAGAAATTGCATCGGAATTAAATACAAATAGCACAATGCCGACGTAAGTACAAGAAGATTTACTCTTCTCACTGTCTATGCTTTGAACCATTCCTGTGACACTAGTTATAGATCCCGATGCTTCACTTCAGATTTACTGCATCCCTCTGACGTTCTTATTGACGATGAAACACAGAAAGTGCGTCGGAATTAAATACAGATTGCACAATGCCAAATTAAGTACAAGAAGACTGACTCTTCTTACTGTCTATGTTTTGACCCTTTCCTGTGACACTAGTAATAGATTCCGATGCTTCACTCTAGGTTTACTGTATCCCTTGGACCTTCTTATTGACGATGAAACACAGAAATTGCATTGGAATTAAATAAAAAAGGCACAATGCCGACTTAAGTACAAGAAGACTGACTCATCTTACTGTGTATGTTTTGAACCATTCCTGTGACATTAGTTACAGATTCTGATGCTTCACTGCAGGTTTTCTGTATCCCTTGGACCTTCTTATTGCCGAACAAACACAGAAATTTCATCGGAATTAAATACAAAAGGCACAATGCCAACATAAGTATAAGAACACTGACTCTTCTAACTGACTATGATTTGAACCATTCCTGTGACACTAGTTATAGATTCCGATGCTTCACTTCAGGTTTACTGTATCCCATGGACCTTCTTATTGACGACGAAACACAGCAATTGCATCGGAATTAAATAGAGAAGGCACAATGCCGACGTAAGTACAAGAAGACTGACTTTTCCTACTGTCTATGTTTTTACCATTCCTGTGACACTAGTTGTTGATTCCGATGCTTCACTTCAGGTTTACAGTATCCCTCTGACCTTCTTATTGACGATGAAACACTGAAATTGCTACGGAATTAAATACAAAAGGGACAATGCCGACTTAAGTACAAGAGGACTGACGCTTCTTACTGTCTATGATTTGAACCATTCCTGTGACACTAGTTATACATTCCGATGAATCACTCCTGGTTTACTGTATCCCTTGGACCTTCTTATTTACGATGAAGCACAGAAATTGCATCGAAATTTAATACAAAAGGCACAATGCCGACTTAAGTACAATAAGACTGACTCTTCCTACTGTCTATGCTTTGAACCATTCCTGTGACACTAGTTATAGATTCCGATGCTTCACTTCAGGTCTACTGTATCCCTCTGACCTTC
Organism: Schistocerca piceifrons; assembly: GCF_021461385.2. Classification (NCBI taxonomy): domain Eukaryota; kingdom Metazoa; phylum Arthropoda; class Insecta; order Orthoptera; family Acrididae; genus Schistocerca; species Schistocerca piceifrons. The sequence goes on along the minus strand of NW_025727396.1, from coordinate 6,150,523 downwards.
TTATTGACGATGAAACACAGATATTGCATCGGAATTAAATACAAAAGGCACAATGCCGACTTATGTACAAGAAGAGTGACTCTTTCTACTGTCTATGATTGAACCATTCCTGTGGCACTAGTTATAGATTCCGATGCTTCACTCCCGGTTTACTGTATCCCTTGGACCTTCCTATTGACGATGAAACACAGAAATTGCATCGGAATTAAATAGAAAAGGCACAATGCAGACATAAGTACAAAAAGACTGACTCTTCCTACTGTCTATGTTTTGAACCACTCCTGTGACACTAGTTATAGATTCCGATACTTCACTTCAGGTTTACTGTATCCCTTGGACCTTCTTGTTGACGATAAAACACAGAAATTGCATCGAAATTAAATACAAAAGGCACAATAGCGAGAGAAGTACAAGAAGACTGACTCTTCTTACTGACTATGCTTTGAACCATTCATGTGACACTAGTTATAGATTCCGGTGTTTCACTTCAAGTTTACTGGATCCCTTGGACCTACTTATTGACGATGAAACACCGAAATTGCATCAGAATAAAATACAAAAGGCACAATGCCGACTTTTGTACAAGAAGACTGACTCTTCTTACTGACTATGTTTTGTACCATTCCTGTGACACTAGTAATAGATTCTGAAGCTTCACATCAGGTTTACTGTATCCCTTGGACGTTCGTATTGACGCTGAAACATAGAAATTGCATCGGAATTAAATAACAAAGGCACAATGCCGACTTAAGTACAAGAAGACTGACTCCTCTTACTGACTATGATTTTAACCATTCCTGTGACACTAGTTATAGATTCCGATGCTTCACTTCAGATTTACTATATCCCTCTGACCTTCTTATTGACGATAAAACACAGAAATTGCATCGAAATTAAATACAAAAGGCACAATAGCGAGAGAAGTACAAGAAGACTGACTCTTCTTACTGTCTACGATTTGAGCCATTCCTGTGACACTAGTTACAGATTCCGATGGTTCACTCCAGGTTTACGGTATCCCTTGGACCTTCTTATTTACGATGAAGCACAGAAATTGCATCGGAATTAAATAGAGAAGGCGAAATGCCGACTTAAGTACAAGAAGACTGACTCTTCCTACTTTCTATGTTTTTACCATTCCTGTGACACTAGTCATAGATTCCGATGCTTCACTTCAGGTTTACTGTATCCCTCTGACCTTCATATTGACGATGAAACACAGAAATTGCAACGGAATTAAATACAAAAGGCACAGTGCCGAATTAAGTACAAGAAGGCGACTCTTCTTACTGACTATGTTTTGAACCATTCCTGTGACACTAGTTATATATTCCGGTGCTTCACTTCAGGTTTACTGGATTCCTTGGACCTACTTATTGACGATGAAACACCGAAATTGCATCGGAATTCAATACAAAAGGCACAATGCCGACTTTTGTACAAGAAGACTGACTCTTCTTACTGACTATGTTTTGAACCATTCCTGTGACACTAGTTATAGATTCCGATGCTTCACTTCAGATTTACTGTATCCATCTGACGTTCTTATTGACGATGAAACACAGAAATTGCGTCGGAATTAAATAAAAAATGCACAATGCCGAATTAAGTACAAGAAGACTGCCTCTTCTTACTGTCTATGTTTTGAACCATTCCTGTGACACTAGTAATAGATTCCGATGCTTCACTCTACGTTTACTGTATCCCTTGGACCTTCTTATTGACGATGAAACAGAGAAATTGCACCGGAATTAAATACAAAAGGCACAATGCCGACGTTAGTACAAGAGGACTGACTCTTCTTACTGACTATGTTTGATTCATTCCTGTGACACTAGTTATTGATTCCGATGCTTCACTCCACGTTTACTGTATCCCTTGGTCCTTCTTATTGACGACGAAACACAGAAATTGCATCGGAATTAAATACAAAAGGCACAATGCCGACTTAAGTACAAAAAGACTGACTCTTCTTACTGACTATGTTTTGAACCATTTCTGTGACACTAGTTATAGATTCCGATGCTTCACTCCCGGTTTCCTGTATCCCTTGGACCTTCTTATTGACGATGAAACATAGAAATTGCATCGGAATTAAATACAAACGGCATAATGCCGACTTTAGTACTAGAAGACTGACTCTTCTTACTGACTATGCTTTAAACCATTCCTGTGACACTAGTTATAGATTCCGATGCTTCACTTCAGGTTTACTGTATCCCTTGGACCTGCTTATTGACGATGAAGCACAGCAATTGCATCGGAATTAAATAGAGAAGGCACAATGCCGACTTAAGTACAAGGAGACTGTCTCTTCCTACTTTCTATGTTTATACCATTCCTGTGACACTAGATATAGATTCCGATGCTTCACTCCCGGTTTCCTGTATCCCTTGGACCTTCTTATTGACGATGAAGCACAGAAATTGCGTCGGAATTTAATACAAAAGGCACAATGCCGACTTAAGTACAAGAAGACTGACTCTTCTCACTGTCTATTTTTGAACCATTCCTGTGACACTAGTTATAGATTCCGATGCTTCACTTCTGGTTTACTGGATCCATTGGACCTACTTATTGACGATGAAACAACGAAATTGCATCGCAATTAAATACAAAAGGCACAATGCCGACTTTAGTACAAGAAGACTGACTCTTCTTACAGACTATGTTTTGAACCATTCCTGTGACACTAGTTATACATTCCGATGCTTCACTTCTGATTTACTGTATCACTCTGACGTTCTTATTGACGATGAAACACAGAAATTGCGTCGGAATTAAATAAAAAATGCACAATGCCGAATTAACTACAAGAAGTCGGCCTCTTCTTACTGTCTATGTTTTGAACCATTCCTGTGACACTAGTAATAGATTCCGATGCTTCACTCTAAGTTTACTGTATCCCTTGGACCTTCTTATTGACGATGAAACACAGAAATTGCATCGGAATTAAATACAAAAGGCACAATGCCGACCTTAGTACAAGAAGACTGACTCTTCTTACTGACTATGGTTTGATTCATTCCTGTGACACTAGTTATTGATTCCGATGCTTCACTCCATGTTTACTGTATCCCTTGGTCCATCTTATTGACGACGAAACACCGAAATTGCATCGGAATTAAATACAAAAGGCACAATGCCGACTTAAGTACAAGAAGACTGACTCTTCTTACTGACTATGATTTGAACCATTTCTGTGACACTAGTTATAGATTCCGATGCTTCACTTCAGGTTTACTGTATCCCTTGGACCTTCTTATTGACGATGAAACACAGCAATTGCATCGGAATAAAATAGAGAAGGCATAATGCCGACTTAAGTACAAGGAGACTGACTCTTCCTACTTTCTATGTTTTTACCATTCCTGTGACACTTGTTGTAGATTCCGATGCTTTACTTCAGGTTTACTACATCCCTCTGACCTTCTTATTGACGATGAAACACAGAAATTGCATCGGAATTAAAAACAAAAGGCACAATACCGACTTAAGTACAAGAAGACTTACTTTTCCTACTGTCTATGATTTGAACCATTCCTGTGACAGTAGTTCTAAATTCCGATGCTTCACTACAGGTTTACTTTATCCCTCTGACCTTCTTATTGACGATGAAACACAGAAATTGCATCGGAATTAAATACAAAAGGCACAATGCCGACTGAAGTACAAGAAGACTGACTCTTCTCGCTGTCTATGTTTGAACCATTCCTGTGACACTAGTTACAGATTCCGATGCTTCACTTCAGGTTTACTGTTTCCCTCAGACCTTCTTATTGACGATGAAACACTGAAATTGCATCGGAATTAAATACAAAAGGCACAATGCCGACTTAAGTACAAGAAGACTGACTCTTCCTACTGTCAAAGCTTTGAACCATTCCTGTGACACTAGTTATAGATTCCGATGCTTCACTCTCAGATTACTGTATCCCTTAGACCTTCTTATTGACGATGATACACAGAAATTGCATCGGAATTAAATAGAAAAGGCACAATGCAGACTTAAGTACAAGAAGACTGACTCTTCCTACTGTCTATGTTTTTAACCATTCCTGTGACACTATTTATAGATTCCGATATTTCACTTCAGGTTTACTGTATCCCTTGACTTCTTGTTGACAATGAAACACAGAAATTGCATCGGAATTAAATACAAAAGGCACAATGCCGACTGAAGTACACGAAAACTGATTCTTCTTACTGACTATGTTTTGATTCATTCCTGTGACATTGGTTATAGATTCTGATGCTTCACTCCAGGTTTACTGTATCCGTTGGACCTTCTTATTGACGATGAAACACAGAAATTGCATCGGAATTAAATACAAAAGGCACAATGCCGACTTAAGTACAAGAAGACTGACTCTTCTTACTGACTATGTTTGAACCATTCCTGTGACACTAGTTATAGATTCCGATGCTTCACTCCATGTTTACTGTATCCCTTGGTCCATCTTATTGACGACGAAACACCGAAATTGCATCGGAATTAAATACAAAAGGCACAATGCCGACTTAAGTACAAGAAGACTGACTCTTCTTACTGACTATGATTTGAACCATTTCTGTGACACTAGTTATAGATTCCGATGCTTCACTTCAGGTTTACTGTATCCCTTGGACCTTCTTATTGACGATGAAACACAGCAATTGCATCGGAATAAAATAGAGAAGGCACAATGCCGACTTAAGTACAAGGAGACTGACTCTTCCTACTTTCTATGTTTTTACCATTCCTGTGACACTTGTTGTAGATTCCGATGCTTTACTTCAGGTTTACTGCATCCCTCTGACCTTCTTATTGACGATGAAACACAGAAATTGCATCGGAATTAAAAACAAAAGGCACAATACCGACTTAAGTACAAGAAGACTTACTTTTCCTACTGTCTATGATTTGAACCATTCCTGTGACAGTAGTTCTAAATTCCGATGCTTCACTACAGGTTTACTTTATCCCTCTGACCTTCTTATTGACGATGAAACACAGAAATTGCATCGGAATTAAATACAAAAGGCACAATGCCGACTGAAGTACAAGAAGACTGACTCTTCTCGCTGTCTATGTTTGAACCATTCCTGTGACACTAGTTACAGATTCCGATGCTTCACTTCAGGTTTACTGTTTCCCTCAGACCTTCTTATTGACGATGAAACACAGAAATTGCATCGGAATTAAATACAAAAGGCACAATGCCGACTTAAGTACAAGAAGACTGACTCTTCCTACTGTCAAAGCTTTGAACCATTCCTGTGACACTAGTTATAGAATCCGATGCTTCACTCTCAGATTACTGTATCCCTTAGACCTTCTTATTGACGATGATACACAGAAATTGCATCGGAATTAAATAGAAAAGGCACAAAGCAGACTTAAGTACAAGAAGACTGACTCTTCCTACTGTCTATGTTTTTAACCATTCCTGTGACACTATTTATAGATTCCGATATTTCACTTCAGGTTTACTGTATCCCTTGACTTCTTGTTGACAATGAAACACAGAAATTGCATCGGAATTAAATACAAAAGGCACAATGCCGACTGAAGTACACGAAAACTGATTCTTCTTACTGACTATGTTTTGATTCATTCCTGTGCCATTGGTTATAGATTCTGATGCTTCACTCCAGGTTTACTGTATCCGTTGGACCTTCTTATTGACGATGAAACACAGAAATTGCATCGGAATTAAATACAAAAGGCACAATGCCGACTTAAGTACAAGAGGACTGACTCTTCTTACTGACTATGTTTGAACCATTCCTGTGACACTAGTTATAGATTCCGATGCTTCACTTGAGATTTACTGTATCCCTCTGACGTTCTTATTGACGATGAAACACAGAAATTGCGACGGAATTAAATACAAAATGCACAATAACGAATGAAGTACAAGAAGACTTACTCTGCTTACTGTGTATGTTTTGAACCATTCCTGTGACTCTAGTAATAGATTCCGATGCTTCACTCTAGGTTTACTGTATCCCTTGGACCTTCTTATTGACGATGAAACACAGAAATTGAATCGGAATTAAATAAAAAAGGCACAATGCCGATTTAAGTACAAGAAGACTGACTCATCTTACTGTCTATGTTATGAAACATTCCTGTGACGCTAGTTACAGATTCCGAAGCTTCACTGCAGGTTTACTGTATACCTTGTACCTTCTTATTGACGATGAAACACAGAAAATGCATCGGAATTAAATACAAAAGGCACAATGCCGACTTAAGTACAAGAAGACTGACTCTTCTTACTGACTATGCTTTGAACCATTCCTGTGACACTAGTTATAGATTCCGATGCTTCATTTCAGGTTTACTGTATCCCTTGGACCTTCTTATGGACGATGAAACACAGCAATTGCATCGGAATTAAATAGAGAGGGCACAATGCCGACTTAAGTACAAGGAGACTGACTCTTCCTACTTTCTATGTTTTTACCATTCCTGTGACACTTGTTATAGATTCCGATGCTTCACTTCAGGTTTACTGTATCCCTCTGACCTTCTTATTGACGATGAAACACGGAAATTGTATCGGAATTAAATACAAAAGGCACAATGCCGACGTAAGTACAAGAAGACTGACTCTTCTCACTGTCTATGTTTGAACCATTCCTGTGTCACTAGTTATAGATTCCGATGCTACACTTCAGGTTTACTGTTTCCCTCAGACCTTCGTATTGACGATGAAACACAGAAATTGCATCGGAATGAAATACAAAAGGCACAATGCCAACTTAAGTACAATAAGACTGACTCTTCCTACTGTCTATGTTTTGAACCATTCCTGTGACACTAATTATAGATTCCGACGCTGCACTTGAGGTCTACTGTATCCCTCTGACCTTCTTATTGACGATGAAACACAGAAATTGCATCGGAATTAAATACAAAAGGCACAATGCCGACTTAAGTACAAGAAGACTGACTCTTCCTAGTGTCAATGATTTGAACCTTTCTGTGACACTAGTTATAGATTCCGATGCTTCACTCCAGGATTACTGTATCCCTTGGGCCTTCTTATTGACGATGAAACACAGAAATTGCATCGGAATTAAATAGAAAAGGCACAATGCCGACTGAAGTACAAGAAAACTGACTCTTCTTACTGACTATGCTTTGATTCATTCCTGTGACACTAGTTATAGATTCTGATGCTTCACTCCAGGTTTACTGTACCCCTTGGACCTTCTTATTGACGATAAAACACAGAAATTACATCGGAATTAAATACCAAAGGCACAATCCCGACTTAAGTACAAGAAGACTGACTCTTCTTACTGACTATGTTTTGAACCATTCCTGTGACACTAGTTATAGATTCCGATGCCTCACTTCAGGTTTACTGTATCCCTCTGACCTTCTTATTGACGATGAAACACAGAAATTGCATCGGAATTAAATACAAAAGGGACAATGCCGAATTAAGTACAAGAAGACTGTCTCATCTTACTGTCTATGATTTGAACCATTCATGTGACACTAGATATAGATTTCGATGCTTCACTCCAGGTTTACTGTCTCCCTTGGACCTTCTTATTGACGATGAAACACAGAAATTGCATCGGAATTAAATACAAAAGGCACAATGGCGACTTAAGTACAAGAAGACTGACTCTTCTTACTGACTATGCTTTAAACCATTCATGTGGCACTAGTTATAGATTCCGGTGCTTCACTTCAGGTTTACTGTATCCCTAGGACATTCTTTTTGACGATGAAACACCGAAATTGCATCGGAAATAAATACAAAAGGCACAATGCCGACTTAAGTACAAGAAGACTGACTCTTCTTACTGACTATGTTTTGAACCATTCCTGTGACACTAGTAATAGATTCTGATGCTTCACTTCAGGTTTAATTTACCCCTTGGATCTTCTTATTGACGATGAAACATAGAAATTGCATCGGAATTAAATACAAAAGGCACAATGCCGACTTAAGTACAAGGAGACTGACTCTTTTTACTGACTATGTTTTGAACCATTCCTGTGACACTAGTTATAGATTCTGATGCTTCACTCCTGGTTTACTGTATCACTTGGACCTCCTTATTGACAATGAAACACAGAAATTGCATCGGAATTAAATACAAAAGGCACAATGCCGACTTAAGTACAAGGAGACTGACTCTTCTTACTGACTATGTTTTGAACCATTCCTGTAACACTACTTATAGATTCCGGTGCTTCACTTCAGGTTTACTGTATCCCTCGGACCTTCTTATTGACGATGAAACACAAAAATTGCATCGGAATTAAATACAAAAGGCACAATGCCGACTTAAGTCCAAGAAGACTGACTCTTCTTACTGACTATGTTTTGAACCATTCCTGTGACACTAGTTATAGATTCCGATGCTTCACTTGAGGTCTACTGTATCCCTCTGCCCTTCTTATTGACGACGAAACACAGATATTGCATCGGAATTAAATACAAAAGACAAAATGCCGACTTAAGTACAAGAAGACTGACTCTTCCTACTGTCAATGTTTTGAACCTTTCTGTGACACTAGTTATAGATTCCGATGCTTCACTCCCGGATTACTGTATCGCTTGGACCTTCTTATTGACGATGAAACACAGAAATTGCATCGGAATTAAATACAAAAGGCACAATGCCGACTGAAGTACAAGAAAACTGACTCTTCTTACTGACTATGTTTTGATTCATTCCTGTGACACTAGTTATAGAATCTGATGCTTCACTCCTGGTTTACTGTATCCCTTGGACCTCCTTATTGACAATGAAGCACAGAAATTGCATCGGAATTAAATACAAAAGGCACAATGCCGACTTAAGTACAAGGAGACTGACTCTTTTTACTGACTATGTTATGAACCATTCCTGTAACACTACTTATAGATTCCGGTGCTTCACTTCAGGTGTACTGTATCCCTCGGACCTTCTTATTGACGATGAAACACAAAAATTGCATCGGAATTAAATACAAAACGCACAATGCCGACTTAAGTACAAGAAGACTGACTCTTCTTACTGACTATGTTTTGAACCATTCCTGTGACACTAGTTATAGATTCCGATGCCTCACTTCAGGTTTACTGTATCCCTCTGACCTTCTTATTGACGATGACACACAGAAATTGCATCGGAATTAAACACAAAAGGGACAATGCCGAATTAAGTACAAGAAGACTGACTCATCTTACTGTCTATGTTTTGAACCATTCATGTGACACTAGTTATAGATTTCGATGCTTCACTCCAGGTTTACTGTCTCCCTTGGACCTTCTTATTGACGATGAAACACACAAATTGCATCGGAATTAAATACAAAAGGCACAATGGCGACTTAAGTACAAGAAGACTGACTCTTCTTACTGACTATGCTTTAAACCATTCATGTGGCACTAGTTATAGATTCCGGTGCTTCACTTCAGGTTTACTGTATCCCTAGGACCTTCTTTTTGACGATGAACACCGAAATTGCATCGGAAATAAATACAAAAGGCACAATGCCGACTTATGTACAAGAAGACTGACTCTTCTTACTGACTATGTTTTGAACCATTCCTGTGACACTAGTTATAGATTCTGATGCTTCACTTCAGGTTTACTGTACCCCTTGGATCTTCTTATTGACGATGAAACATAGAAATTGCATCGGAATTAAATACAAAAGGCACAATGCCGACTTAAGTACAAGAAGACTGACTCTTCTTACTGACTATGATTTGAACCATTCCTGTGACACTAGTTATAGATTCCGATGCTTCACTTCAGATTTACTGTATACCTCTGACCTTCTTATTGACGATGAAACACAGAAATTTTATCGGAATTAAACACAAAAGACACAATGCCCACTTAAGTACAAGAAAACTGACTCCTCTTACTGTCTATGCTTTGAACCATTCCTGTGACACTAGTTATAGATTCCGATGCTTCACTCCAGGTTTACTGTATCCGTTGGACCTTGTTATTGACGATGAAACAAAGAAATTGCATCGGAATTAAATAATAAAGGCACAATGCCGAATTAAGTACAAGAAGACTGACTCTACTTACTGTCTATGTTTTGGACCATTCCTGTGACACTAGTTATAGATTCATATGCTTCACTCCAGGTTTACTATATCTCTTGGACCTTCTTATTGACGATGAAACACAGAAATTGCATCGGAATTATATACAAAAGACACAATGCCCACTTAAGTACAAGAAAACTGACTCTTCTTACTGTCTATGCTTTGAATCATTCCTGTGACACTAGTTAAAGATTCCGATGATTCACTCCAGATTTACCGTATCCCTTGGACCTTCTTATTGACGATGATACACAGAAATTGCATCGGAATTAAATAGAAAAGGCACAATGCAGACTTAAGTACAAGAAAACTGACTCTTCTTACTGTCTATGCTTTGAACCATTCCTGTGACACTAGTTATAGATTCCGATGCTTCACTCCAGGTTTACTGTATCCCTTGGACATTCTTGTTGACGATGAAACACAGAAATTACATCGGAATTAAATACAAAAGGCACAATGGCCGACTGAAGTACAAGAAAACTGACTCTTCTTACTGACTATCTCTTGATTCATTCCTGTGACACTAGTTATAGATTCTGATGCTTCACACTAGGTTTACTGTATCCCTTTGGCCTTCTTGTTGACGATGAAACACAGACATTGCAACGGAATTAAATACAAAAGGCACAATGCCGACTTAAGTACAAGAAGACTGACTTTTCCTACTGTCTATGATTTGAACCATTCCTGTGACACTAGTTTTAGATTCAGATGCTTCACTGCAGGTTTACTGTATCCCTTGCACCTTCTTATTGACGATGAAACACAAAAATTGCATCGGAATTAAATACAAAAGGCACAATGCCGACTTAAGTACAAGAACACTGACTCTTCTTACTGACTATGCTTTGAACCATTCCTGTGACACTAGTTATAGATTCGGATGCTTCACTTCAGGTTTACTGTATCCCTTGGACCTTCTTATTGACGATGAAACACAGCAATTGCATCGGAATTAAATAGAGAAGTCACAATGCTGAATTAAGTACAAGGAGACTGACTCTTAATACTTTCAATGTTTTTACTATTCCTGTGACACTTGTTATAGATTCCGATGCTTCACTTCAGGTTTACTGTATCCCTCTGTCCTTCTTATTGACGATGAAACACAGAAATTGCGTCGGAATTAAATAAAAAATGCACAATGCCGAATAAGCACAAGAAGTCTGCCTCTTCTTACTGTCTATGCTTTGAACCATTCCTGTGACACTAGTAATAGATTCCGATGCTTCACTCTAAGTTTACTGTATCCCTTGGACCTTCTTATTGTCGATGAAACACAGAAATTGCATCGGAATTAAATACAAAAGGCACAATGCCGACTTTAGTACAAGAAGACTGACTCTTCTTACTGTCTATGTTTGATTCATTCCTGTGACACTAGTTATTGATTCCGATGCTTTACTCCATGTTTACTGTATCCCTTGGTCCTTCTTATTGACGACGAAACACAGAAATTGCATCGGAATTAAATACAAAAGGCACAATGCCGACTTAAGTACAAGAAGACTGACTCTTCTTACTGACTATGTTTTGAACCATCTCTGTGACACTAGTTATAGATTCCGATGCTTCATTCCCGGTTTACTGTATCCCTTGGACCTTCTTATTGACGATGAAACACAGAAATTGCATCGGAATTGAATACAAAAGGCACAATACCGACTTTAGTACTAGAAGACCGACTCTTCTTACTGACTATATTTTGAACCATTCCTGTGACACTAGTTAAAGATTCCGATGCTTCACTTGAGATTTACTGTATCCCTCTGACGTTCTTATTGACGATGAAACACAGAAAATGCGTCGGAATTAAATACAAAATGCACAATAACGAATTAAGTACAAGAAGACTGACTCTGCTTACTGTCTATGCTTTGAACCATTCCTGTGACACTAGTAATAGATTCCGATGCTTCACTCTAGGTTTACTCTATCCCTTGGTCCTTCTTATTGACGATGAAACACAGAAATTGCATCGTAATTAAATAAAAAAGGCACAATGCCGACTTAAGTACAAGAAGACTGACTCATCTTACTGTCTATGCTTTGAACCATTCCTGTGACGCTAGTTACAGATTCCGATGCTTCACTGCAGGTTTACTGTATCCCTTGCACCTTCTTATTGACGATGAAACACAGAAATTGCATCGGAATTAAATACAAAAGGCACAATGCCGACTTAAGTACAAGAACACTGACTCTTCTTACTGACTATGCTTTGAACCATTCCTGTGACACTAGTTATAGATTCCGATGCTTCACTTCAGGTTTACTGTATCCCTTGGCCCTTCTTATTGACGATGAAACACAGCAATTGCATCGGAATTAAATAGAGAAGGCACAATGCCGACTTAAGTACAAGGAGACTGACTCTTCCTACTTTCAATGTTTCTACTATTCCTGTGACACTTGTTATAGATTCCGATGCTTCACTTCAGGTTTACTGTATCCCTCTGACCTTGTTATTGACGATGAAACACAGAAATTGCAACGGAATTAAATACAAAAGGCACAATGCCGACTTAAGTACAAGGAGACTGACTTTTCCTACTGTCTATGCTTTGAACCATTCCTGTGACACTAGTTATAGATTCCGATGCTTCACTTCAGGTCTACTGTATCCCTCTGACCTTCTTATTGACGATGAAACACAGAAATTGCATCGGAATTAAATACAAAAGGCACAATGCCGACTTAAGTACAAGAAGACTGACTCTTCCTACTGTCAATGCTTTGAACCATTCCTGTGACACTAGTTATAGATTCCGCTGCTTCACTCAAAGATTACTGTATCCCTTTGCTCTTCTTATTGACGATGATACACAGAAATTGCATCGGAATTAAATAGAAAATGCACAATGCAGACTTAAGTACAAGATGACTGACTCTTCTTACTGTCTATGTTTTAACCATTCCTGTGACTCTAGTTATAGATTCCGATACTTCACTTCAGGTTTACTGTATCCCTTGGACCTTCTTGTTGACGATGAAAGACAGAAATTGCATCGGAATTAAACACAAAAGGCAGAATGCCGACTGAAGTACAAGAAAACTGACTCTTCTTACTGACTATGTTTTGATTCATTCCTGTGACACTACTTATAGATTCTGATGCTTCACTCCAGGTTTACTGTATCCCTTGGATCTTCGTATTGAGGATGAAGCACAAAAATTGCATCGGAATTAAATACAAAAGACACAATGCCGACTTAAGTACAAGAAACTGACTCTTCTTACTGACTATGTTTTGAACCATTCCTGTGACACTTGTTATAGTTTCCGATGCTTCACTCCTGGTTTACTGTATCCCTTGGTCCTCCATATTGACAATGTAACACAGAAATTGCATCGGAATTAAATACAAAAGGCACAATGCCGACTTAAGTACAAGGAGACTGACTCTTCTTACTGACTATGTTTTGAACCATTCCTGTAACACTACTTATAGATTCCGGTGCTTCACTTCAGGTTTACTCTATCCCTCGGACCTTCTTATTGACGATGAAACACAAAAATTGCATCGGAATTTAATACAAAAGGCACAATGCCGACTTAAGTACAAGAATACTGACTCTTCTTACTGTCTATGTTTTGAAACATCCCTGTGTCACTAGTTATAGATTCCGATGCTTCACTCCAGGTTTACTGTACCCCTTGGACCTTCTTATTGACGATGAAACACAGAAATTGCATCGGAATTAAATACAAAAGGCACAATGCCGACTTAAGTACAAGAAGACTGACTCTTCTTACTGACTATGTTATGAACCATTCCTGTGACACTAGTTATAGATTCCGATGCTTCACTTCAGGTTTACTGGATCCCTTGGACCTACTTATTGACGATGAAACACCGAAATTGCATCGCAATTAAATACAAAAGGCACAATGCCGACTTTAGTACAAGAAGACTGACTCTTCTTACAGACTATGTTTTGAACCATTCCTGTGACACTAGTTATAGATTCCGATGCTTCACTTCAGGTTTACTGTATCCCTTGGACCTTCTTATTGACGATGAAACACAGCAATTGCATCGGAATTAAATAGAGAAGGCACAATGCCGACTTAAGTACAAGGAGACTGACTCTTCCTACTTTCAATGTTTTTACTATTCCTGTGAGACTTGTTATAGATTCCGATGCTTCACTTCAGGTTTACTGTATCCCTCTGACCTTCTTATTGACGATGAAACACAGAAATTGCAACGGAATTAAATACAAAAGGCACAATGCCGACTTAAGTACAAGAAGACTGACTTTTCCTACTGTCTATGCTTTGAACCATTCCTGTGACACTAGTTATAGATTCCGATGCTTCACTTCAGGTCTACTGTATCCCTCTGACCTTCTTATTGACGATGAAACACAGAAATTGCGTCGGAATTAAATAAAAAATGCACAATGCCGAATTAAGTACAAGAAGTCTGCCTCTTCTTACTGTCTATGTTTTGAACCATTCCTGTGACACAAGTAATAGATTCCGATGCTTCACTCTAAGTTTACTGTATCCCTTGGACCTTCTTATTGTCGATGAAACACAGAAATTGCATCGGAATTAAATACAAAAATCACAATGCCGACTTTTGTACAAGAAGACTGAATCTTCTTACTGTCTACGTTTGATTCATTCCTGTGACACTAGTTATTGATTCCGATGCTTTACTCCATGTTAATGTATCCCTTGGTCCTTCTTATTGACGACGAAACACAGAGATTGCATTGGAATTAAATACAAAAGGCACAATGCCGACTTAAGTACAAGAAGACTGACTCTTCTTACTGACTATGTTTGAACCATTTCTGTGACACTAGTTATAGATTCCGATGCTTCACTCCCGGTTTACTGTATCCCTTGGACCTTCTTATTGACGATGAAACACAGAAATTGCATCGGAATTAAATACAAAAGGCACAATGCCGACTTTAGTACTAGAAGACCGACTGTTCTTACTGACTATATTTTGAACCATTCCGATGCTTCACTTGAGATTTACTGTATCCCTCTCACGTTCTTATTGACGATGAAACACAGAAAATGCGTCGGAATTAAATACAAAATGCACAATAACGAATTAAGTACAAGAAGACTGACTCTGCTTACTGTCTATGCTTTGAACCATTCCTGTGACACTAGTAATAGATTCCGATGCTTCACTCTAGGTTTACTGTATCCCTTGGACCTTCTTATTGACGAGGAAACACAGAAATTGCATAGGAATTAAATACAAAAGGCACAATGCCGACTTTAGTACTAGAAGACCGACTCTTCTTACTGACTATGATTTGAACCACTCCTGTGACACTAGTTATAGTTTCCGATGCTTCACTCCTGGTGTACTGTATCCCTTGGTCCTCCATATTGACAATGTAACACAGAAATTGCATCGGAATTAAATACAAAAGGCACAATGCCGACTTTAGTACTAGAAGACCGACTCTTCTTACTGACTATGATTTGAACCACTCCTGTGACACTAGTTATAGTTTCCGATGCTTCACTCCTGGTGTACTGTATCCCTTGGTCCTCCATATTGACAATGTAACACAGAAATTGCATCGGAATTAAATACAAAAGGCACAATGCCGACTTAAGTACAAGGAGACTGACTCTTCTTACTGACTATGTCTTGAACCATTCCTGTAACACTACTTATAGATTCCGGTGCTTCACTTCAGGTTTACTGTATCTCTCGGACCTTCTTATTGACGATGAAACACAAAAATTGCATCGGAATTCAATACAAAAGGCACAATTCCGACTTTAGTACTAGAAGACCGACTCTTCTTACTGACTATGTTTTGAACCATTCCTGTGACACTAGTTATAGATTCCGATGCTTCACTTCAGATTTACTGTATCCCTCTGACGTTCTTATTGACGATGAAACACAGAAATTGCGTCGGAATTAAATAAAAAATGCACAATGCCGAATTAAGTACAAGAAGTCTGCCTCTTCTTACTGTCTATGTTTTGAACCATTCCTGTGACACTAGTAATAGATTCCGATGCTTCACTCTAAGTTTACTGTATCCCTTGGACCTTCTTATTGTCGATGAAACACAGATATTGCATCGGAATTAAATTCAAAAGGCACAATGCCGACTTTAGTACAAGAAGACTGACTCTTCTTACTGTCTATGTTTGATTCATTCCTGTGACACTAGTTATTGATTCCGATGCTTTACTCCATGTTTACTGTATCCCTTGGTCCCTCTTATTGACGACGAAACACAGAAATTGCATCGGAATTAAATACAAAAGGCACAATGCCGACTTAAGTACAAGAAGACTGACTCTTCTTACTGACTATGTTTTGAACCATTTCTGTGACACTAGTTATAGATTCCGATGCTTCACTCCCGGTTTACAGTATCCCTTGGCCTTCTTATTGACGATGAAACACAGAAATTGCATCGGAATTAAATACAAAAGGCACAATTCCGACTTTAGTACTAGAAGACCGACTCTTCTTACTGACTATATTTTGAACCATTCCTGTGACACTAGTTAAAGATTCCGATGCTTCACTTGAGATTTACTGTATCCCTCTGACGTTCTTATTGACGATGAAACACAGAAAATGCGTCGGAATTAAATACAAAATGCACAATAACGAATTAAGTACAAGAGAACTGACTCTGCTTACTGTCTATGCTTTGAACCATTCCTGTGACACTAGTAATAGATTCCGATGCCTCACTCTAGGTTTACTCTATCCCTTGGACCTTCTTATTGACGATGAAACACAGAAATTGCATCGTAATTAAATAAAAAAGGCACAATGCCGACTGAAGTACACAGAAATTGCATCGGAATTAAATACAAAAGGCACAATGGCGACTTAAGTACAAGAAGACTGACTCTTCTTACTGACTATGCCTTAAAAAATTCATGTGACACTAGTTATACATTCCGGTGCTTCACTTCAGGTTTACTGTATCCCTAGGACCTTCTTTTTGACGATGAAACACCGAAATTGCATCGGAAAAAAATACAAAAGGCACAATGCCGACTTAAGTACAAGAAGACTGACTCTTCTTACTGACTATGTTTTGAACCATTCCTGTGACACTAGTTGTTGATTCTGATGCTTCACTTCATGTTTACTGTACCCCTCGGATCTTCTTATTGACGATGAAACATAGAAATTGCATCAGAATTAAATACAAAAGGCACAATGCCGACTTAAGTACAAGAAGACTGACTCTTCTTACTGACTATGTTTTGAACCATTCCTGTGACACTAGTTATAGATTCCGATGCTTCACTTGAGATTTACTGTATCCCTCTGACGTTCTTATTGACGATGAAACACAGAAAATGTGTCGGAATTAAATAAAAAATGCACAATGCCGAATTAAGTACAAGAAGACTGACTCAACTTACTGTATATGTTTTGAACCATTCCTGTGACACTAGTTATAGCTTCATATGCTTCACTCCAGATTTACTATATCCCTTGGACCTTCTTATTGACGATGATACACAGAAATTGCATCGTAATTATATACAAAAGACACAATGCCCACTTAAGTACAAGAAAACTGACTCTTCTTACTGTCTATGCTTTGAACCATTCCTGTGACACTAGTTATAGATTCCGATGCTGCACTCCAGGTTTACTGTATGCCTTGGACCTTCTTATTGACGATGATACACAGAAATTGCATCGGAATTAAATAGAAAAGGCACAATGCAGACTTAAGTACAAGAAAACTGACTCTTCTTACTGTCTATGCTTTGAACCATTCCTGTGACCCTAGTTATAGATTCCGATGCTTCACTCCAGGTTTACTGTATCCCTTGGACTTTCTTGTTGACGATGAAACACAGAAATTACATCGGAATTAAATACAAAAGGCACAATAGCGACATAAGTACAAGAAGACTGACTCTTCTTACTGACTATGCTTTGAACCATTCATGTGACACTAGATATAGATTCCGGTGTTTCACTTCAGGTTTACTGTATCCCTCTGACCTTCGTATTGACGATGAAACACAGCAATTGCATCGGAATTAAATATAGAAGGCACAATTCCGACTTAAGTACAAGGGGACTGACTCTTCCTACTTTCTATGTTTATACCATCCCTGTGACACTTGTTATAGATTCCGATGCTTCACTTCAGGTTTACTGTATCCCTCTGACCTTCTTATTGACGATGAAACACAGAAATCACAACGGAATTAAATACAAAAGGCACAATGCCGACTTTAGTACTAGAAGACTGACTCTTCTTACTGACTATGTTTTGAACCATTCCTGTGACACTAGTTATAGATTCCGATGCTTCACTCAGGATTACTGGATCCCTTGGACCTACTTATTGACGATGATACACCGAAATTGCATCGCAATTAAATACAAAAGGCACAATGCCGACTTTAGTACAAGAAGACTGACTCTTCTTACAGACCATGATTTGAACCATTCCTGTGACACTAGTTATAGATTTCGATGCTTCACTTCAGATTTACTGTATCCCTCTGACGTTCTTATTGACGATGAAACACAGAAATTGCGTCGGAATTAAATAAAAAATGCACAATGCCGAATTAAGTACAAGAAGTCTGCCTCTTCTTACTGTCTATGATTTGAACCATTCCTGTGACACTAGTAATAGATTTCGATGCTTCACTCTAAGTTTACTGTATCCCTTGGACCTTCTTATTGACGATGAAACACAGAAATTGCATCGGAATTAAATACAAATGGCACAATGCCGACTTTAGTACAAGAAGACTGACTCTTCTTACTGACTATGATTTGATTCATTCCTGTGACACTAGTTATTGATTCCGATGCTTCACTTGAGATTTACTGTATCCCTCTGGCGTTCTTATTGACGATGAAACACAGAAATTGCGTCGGAATTAAATAGAAAATGCACAATAACGAATTAAGTACAAGAAGACTGACTCTGCTTACTGTCTATGCTTTGAACCATTCCTGTGACACTAGTAATAGGTTCCGATGCTTCACTCTAGGTTTACTCTATCCCTTGGACCTTATTATTGACGATGAAACACAGAAATTGCATCGGAATTCAATAAAAAAGGCACAATGCCGACTTAAGTACAAGAAGACTGACTCATCTTACTGTCTATGTTTTGAACCATTCCTGTGACGCTAGTTACAGATTCCGATGCTTCACTGCAGGTTTACTGTATCCCTTGCACCTTCTTATTGACGATGAAACACAGAAATTGCATCGGAATTAAATACAAAAGGCACAATGCCGACTTCAGTACAAGAACGCTGACTATTCTTACTGACTATTTTGAACCATTCCTGTGACACTAGTTATAGATTCCGATGCTTCACTTCAGGTTTACTGTATCCCTTGGACCTTCTTATTGACGATGAAACACAGAAATTGCATCGGAATTAAATAGAGAGGGCACAATGCCGACTTAAGTACAAGGAGACTGACTCTTCCTACTTTCTACGTTTTTACTATTCCTGTGACACTTGTTATAGATTCCGATGCTTCACTTCAGGTTTACTGTATCCCTCTGACCTTCTTATTGACGATGAAACACAGAAATTGTAACGGAATTAAATACAAAAGGCACAATGCCGACTTAAGTACAAGAAGACTGACTTTTCCCACTGTCTATGCTTTGAACCATTCCAGTGACACTAGTTATAGATTCCGATGCTTCACTTCAGGTTTACTGTATCCCTTGGACCTTCTTATTGACGATGAAACACAGCAATTGCATCGGAATTAAATACAAAAGACACAATGCCGACTGAAGTACAAGAAGACTGACTGTTCTCGCTGTCTATGTTTGAACCATTCCTGTGACACTAGTTATAGAATCCGATGCTTCACTTCAGGATTACTGTTTCCCTCAGACCATCTTATTGACGATGAAACACAGAAATTGCATCGGAATAAAATACAAAAGGCACAATGCCAACTTAAGTACAATAAGACTGACTCTTCCTACTGTCTATGTTTTGAACCATTCCTGTGACACTAGTTATAGATTCCGATGCTTCACTTCAGGTCTACTGTATCCCTCTGACCTTCTTATTGACGATGAAAGACAGAAATTGCATCGGAATTAAATACAAAAGGCACAATGCCGACTTAAGTACAAGAAGACTGACTCTTCCTACTGTCAATGTTTTGAACCATTCCTGTGACACTAGTTATAGATTCCGCTGCTTCACTCCCAGATTAGTGTATCCCTTGGACATTCTTATTGACGATGATACACAGAAATTGCATCGGAATTAAATAGAAAAGGCACAATGCAGTCTTAAGTACAAGAAGACTGACTCTTCCTACTGTCTATGATTTGAACCATTCCTGTGACACTAGTTATAGATTCCAATACTTCACTTCAGGTTTACTGTATCCCTTAGACCTTCTTGATGACGATGAAACACAGAAATTGCATCGGAATTAAATACAAAAGGCACAATGCCGACTGAAGTACAAGGAAACTGACTCTTCTTACTGACTATGTTTTGATTCATTCCTGTGACACTAGTTATAGATTCTGATGCTTCACTCCAGGTTTACTGTATCCCTTGGACCATCTTATTGACGATGAAACACAGAAATTGCATCGGAATTAAATACCAAAGGCACAATGCCGACTTAAGTTCAAGAAGACTGACTCTTCTTACTGTCTATGCTTTGAACCATCCCTGTGTTACTAGTTATAGATTCCGATGCTTCACTCCAGGTTTACTGTACCCCTTGGACCTTCTTATTGACGATGAAACACAGAAATTGCATCAGGATTAAATACAAAAGGCACAATGCCGACTTAAGTACAAGAAGACTGACTCTTCTTACTGACTATGTTTTGAACCATTCCTGTGACACTAGTTTTAGATTCCGATGCCTCACTTCAGGTTTACTGTATCCCTCTGACCTTCTTATTGACGATGAAACACAGAAATTGCATCGGAATTAAATACAAAAGGGACAACGCCGAATTAAGTACAAGAAGACTGACTCATCTAACTGTCTATGTTTTGAACCATTCATGTGACACTAGTTATAGATTTCGATGCTTCACTCCAGGTTTACTGTCTCCCTTGGACCTTCTTATTGGCGATGAAACACAGTAATTGCATCGGAATTAAATACAAAAGGCATAATGGTGACTTAAGTAAAAGAAGACTGACTCTTCTTACTGACTATGCTTTAAACCATTCATGTGACACTAGAAATAGATTCCGGTGCTTCACTTCAGGTTTACTGTATCCCTAGGACCTTCTTTTTGACGATGAAACACCGAAATTACATCGGAAATAAATACAGAAGGCACAATGCCGACTTAAGTACAAGTTGACTGACTCTTCTTACTGACTATGTTTTGAACCATTCCTGTGACACTAGTTATAGATTCCGATGCTTCACTTCAGGTCTACTGTATCCCTCTGACCTTCTTATTAACGATGAAACACAGAAGGCACAATGCCGACTTTAGTACTAGAAGACTGACTCTTCTTACTGACTATGATTTGAACCATTCCTGTGACACTAGTTATAGATTCCGATGCTTCACTTGAGATTTACTGTATCCCTCTGACGTTCTTATTGACGATGAAATACAGAAATTGCGTCGGAATTAAATACAAAATGCACAATAACGAATTAAGTACAAGAAGACTTACTCTGCTTAATGTCTATGTTTTGAAACATTCCTGTGACACTAGTAATAGATTCCGATGCTTCACTCTAGGTTTACTGTATCCCTTGGACCTTCTTATTGACGATGAAACACAGAAATTGCATCGGAATTAAATATAGAAAGCACAATGCCGACTTAAGTACAAGGAGACTGACTCTTCCTACTTTCTATGTTTTTACCATTCCTGTGACACTTGTTATAGATTCCGATGCTTCACTTCAGGTTTACTGTATCCCTCTGACCTTCTTATTGACGATGAAACACAGAAATTGCAACGGAATTAAATACAAAAGACACAATGCCGACTTAAGTAAAAGAAGACTGACTTTTCCTACTGTCTATGATTTGAACCATTCCTGTGACACTAGTTTTAGATTCCGATGCTTCACTTCAGGTTTACTGTATCCCTCTGACCTTCTTATTGACGATGAAACACAGAAATTGCATCGGAATTAAATACAAAATGCACAATGCCGACTTAAGTACAAGAAGACTGACTCTTCTCACTGTCTATGTTTGAACCATTCCTGTGACACTAGTTATAGATTCCGATGCTACACTTCAGCTTTACTGTTTCCCTCAGACCTTCTTATTGACGATGAAACACAGAAATTGCATCGGAATAAAATACAAAAGGCACAATGCCAACTTAAGTACAATAAGACTGACTCTTCCTACTGTTTATGCTTTGAACCAATCCTGTGACACTAGTTATAGATTCCGATGCTTCGCTTCCGGTCTACTGTATCCCTCTGACCTTCTTATTGACGATGAAACACAGAAAATGCATTGGAATTAAATACAAAACTCACAATGCTGACTTAAGTACAAGAAGACTGACTCTTCCTACTGTCAATGTTTTGAACCATTCTGTGACACTAGTTATAGATTCCGATGCTTCACTCCCGGATTACTGTATCCCTTGGACCTTCTTATTGACGATGATACACAGAAATTGCATCGGAATTAAGTAGAAAAGGCACAATGCAGACTTAAGTACAAGAAGACTGAATCTTCCTACTGTCTATGTTTTGAACCATTCCTGTGACACTAGTTATAGATTCCGATACTTCACTTCAGGTTTACTGTATCCCTTGGACCTCCTTATTGACAATGAAACACAGAAATTGCATCGGAATTAAATACAAAAGGCACAATGCCGACTTAAGTACAAGGAGACTGACTCTTCTTACTGACTATGTTTTGAACCATTCCTGTAACACTACTTATAGATTCCGGTGCTTCACTTCAGGTTTACTGTATCCCTCGGACCTCCTTATTGACGATGAAACACAAATATTGCATCGGAATTAAATACAAAAGGCACAATGCCGACTTAAGTACAAGAATACTGACTCTTCTTACTGTCTATGTTTTGAACCATCCCTGTGTCACTAGTTATAGATTCCGATGCTTCACTCCAGGTTTAGTGTACCCCTTGGACCTTCTTATTGACGATGAAACACAGAAATTGCATCGGAATTAAATACAAATGGCACAATGCCGACTTAAGTACAAGAAGACCGACTCTTCTTACTGACTATGCTTTGAACCATTCCTGTGACACTAGTTATAGATTCCGATGCCTCACTTCAGGTTTACTGTATCCCCCTGATCTTCTTATTGACGATGAAACATAGAAATTACATCGGTATTAAATACAAAAGGGACAATGCCGAATTAAGTACAAGAAGACTGACTCATCTTACTGTCTATGTTTTGAACCATTCATGTGACACTAGTTATAGATTTCGATGCTTCACTCCAGGTTTACTGTCTCCCTTGGACCTTCTTATTGACGATGAAACACAGAAATTGCATCGGAATTAAATACAAAAGGCACAATGGCGACTTAAGTACAAGAAGACTGACTCTTCTTACTGACTACGTTTTGAACCATTCCTGTGACACTAGTTATAGATTCTGATGCTTCACTTCAGGTTTACTGTACCCCTTGGATCTTCTTATTGACGATGAAACATAGAAATTGCATCGGAATTAAATACAAAAGGCACAATGCCGACTTAAGTACAAGAAAACTGACTCTTCTTACTGTCTATGCTTTCAACCATTCCTGTGACACTAGTTATAGATTCCGATGCTTCACTCCAGGTTTACTGTATCCCTTGGACCATCTTATTGACGATGAAACATAGAAATTGCATCGGAATTAAATAAAAAAGGCACAATGCCAAATTAAGTACAAGAAGACTGACTCTACTTACTGTCTATGATTTGAACCATTCCTGTGACACTAGTTATAGTTTCATATGCTTCATTCCAGGTTTACTATATCCCTTGGATCTTCTTATTGACGATGATACACAGAAATTGCATCGGAATTAAATACAAAAGACACAATGAACACTTAAGTACACGAAAACTGACTCTACTTCCTGTCCATGCTTTGAACCATTCCTGTGACACTAGTTATAGATTCCGATGCTTCACTCCAGGTTTACTGTACCCCTTGGACCTTCTTGTTGACAGTGAAACACAGAAATTAAATCGGAATTAAATACAAAAGGCACAATGCCGACTGAAGTACAAGAAAACTGACTCTTCTTACTGACTATGTCTTGATTCATTCCTGTGACACTAGTTATAGATTCTGATGCTTCACACTAGGTTTACTGTATCCCTTGGACCTTCTTATTGACGATGAAACACAGAAATTGCATCGGAATTAAATACTAAAGGCACAATGCCGACTTAAGTGCAAGAAGACTGACTCTTCTTACTGACTAAGTTTTGAACCATTCCTGTGACACTAGATATAGATTCCGATGCTTCACTCCCGGTTTACTGTATACCTTGGACCTTCGTATTGAGGATGAAACACAAAAATTGCATCGGAATTAAATACAAAAGGCACAATGCCGACTTAAGTACAAGAAGACTGACTCTTCTTACTGACTATGTTTTGAACCATTCCTGTGACACTAGTTATAGATTCCGATGCTTCACTCCTGGTTTACTGTATCCCTTGGACCTCCTTATTGACAATCAAACACCGAAATTGCATCGGAATTAAATACAAAAGGCACAATGCCGCCTTAAGTACAAGGAGACTGACTCTCCTTACTGACTATGTTTTGATCCATTCCTGTAACACTACTTATTGATTCCGGTGCATCACTTCAGGTTTACTGTATCCCTCGGACCTTCTTATTGACGATGAAACACAAAAATTGCATCGGAATTAAATACAAAAGGGACTATGCCGAATTAAGTACAAGAAGACTGACTCATCTTACTGTCTATGTTTTGAACCATTCACGTGACACTAGTAATAGATTTCGATGCTTCACTCCAGGTTTACTGTCTCCCTTGGACCTTCTTATTGACGATGAAACACAGAAATTGCATCGGAATTAAATACAAAAATCACAATGGCGACTTAAGTACAAGAAGACTGACTCTTCTTACTGACTATGCTTTAAACCATTCATGTGACACTAGTTATAGATTCCGGTGGTTCACTTCAGGTTTACTGTATCCCTAGGACCTTCTTTTTGACGATGAAACACCGAAATTGCATTGGAAATAAATACAAAAGGCACAATGCCGACTTAAGTACAAGTAGACTGACTCTTCTTACTGACTATGTTTTGAACCATTCCTGTGACACTAGTTATAGATTCTGATGCTTCACTTCAGGTTTACTGTACCCCTTGGATCTTCTTATTGACGATGAAACATAGAAATTGCATCGGAATTAAATACAAAAGGCACAATGCCGACTTAAGTACAAGAAGACTGACTCTTCTTACTGACTATGTTTTGAACCATTCCTGTGACACTAGTTATAGATTCCGATGCCTACCTTATGATTTACTGTATCCCTCTACCCTTCTTATTGACGATGAAACACAGAAATTTCATCGGAATTAAATACAAAAGACACAATGCCCACTTAAGTACAAGAAAACTGACTCTTCTTACTGTCTATGATTTGATCCACTCCTGTGACACTAGTTATAGATTCCGATGCTTCACTCCAGGTTTACTGTATCCCTTGGACCTTCTTATTGACGATGAAACACAGAAATTGCATCGGAATTAAATAAAAAAGGCACAATGCCGAATTAAGTACAAGAAGACTGACTCTACTTACTGTCTATGTTTTGAACCATTCCTGTGACACTAGTTATTGACTCTGATGCTTCACTTCAGGTGTACTGTATCCTTAGGAGCTTCTTATTGAAGATGAAACACAGAAATAGCATCGGAATTAACTACAAAATACACAATGCCGACTTTAGTACAAGGATACTGACTCTTTTTACTGACTATGTTTTGAACCACTCGTGTGACACTAGTTACAGATTCCGATGCTTCACTCCAGGTTTACTGTATCCCTTGAATCTTCTTATTGACGATGAAACACAGAAATTGCATCGGAATTAAATGCAAAGGGCACAATGTCGACTTAAGTACAAGAAGACTGACTGTTCTTACTGACTATGTTTGAACCACTCCTGTGACACTAGTTATTTATTCTGGTGCTTCACTTCAGGTTTCCTGGATCCCTTGGTTCTTCTTATTGACGATGAAACACAGAAATTGCATCGGAATTAAATACAAAAGGCACAATGCCGACTTAAATACAAGATGACTGGCTCCTCTTACTGACTATGCTTTGAACCATTCCTGTGACACTAGTTATAGATTCCGAGGCTTCACTTCAGGTTCACTGTATCCCTTTGACCTTCTTATTGACGATGAAACACAGAAATTGCTTCGGAATTAAATAGAAAATGCACAATGCCGACTTAAGTACAAGAACACTGACTCTTGCCACTGTCTATGATTTGAACCATTCCTGTGACACTAGTTATAGATTCCGATGCTTCACTTTAGGTTTACTGTATCCCTTGGAAATTCTTATCGACGATGAAACACAGAAATTGCATCGGAATTAAATAGAAAAGGCACAATGACGACTTAAGTACAAGAAGACTGACTCTTCCTACTGACTATGTTTTGAACCATTCCTGTGACACTAGTTATAGATTACGATGCTTCACTTCAGGTTTACTGTATCCCTCTGCCCTTCTTATTGACGCTGAAGCACAGAAATTGGAACGGGATTAAATACAAATGGCACAATGCCGACTTAAGTACAAGAAGACTGACTCTTTTTCTGTCTATGTTGTGAACCATTCCTGTGACACTAGTTATAGACTTCGATGCTTCACTTCAGTTTTACTGTATCCCTCTGACGTGCTTATTGACGATGAAACACAGAAATTGCGTCGGAATTACATACAAGTGGCACAATGCCGAATTAAGTACAAGAAGACTGACTCGTCTTGCTGTCTATGTTTTGAACCATTCCTTTGTCACTAGTTATAGATTCCGATGCTTCACTGTAGGTTTACTGTATTCCTTGGACCTTCTTATTGACGATGAAACACAGAAATTGCATCGGAATTAAATACAAAAGGCACAATGCCGACTTAAGTACAAGAAGACTGACTCTTCTTACTGACTATGTTTTGAACCATTCCTGTGACACTAGTTATAGATTCCGATGCTTCACTCCTGGTTTACTGTATCCCTTGGACCTCCTTATTGACAATCAAACACCGAAATTGCATCGGAATTAAATACAAAAGGCACAATGCCGCCTTAAGTACAAGGAGACTGACTCTCCTTACTGACTATGCTTTGAACCATTCCTGTAACACTACTTATAGATTCCGGTGCTTCACTTCAGGTTTACTGTATCCCTCGGACCTTCTTATTGACGATGAAACACAAAAATTGCATCGGAATTAAATACAAAAGGGACAATGCCGAATTAAGTACAAGAAGACTGACTCATCTTACTGTCTATGTTTTGAACCATTCACGTGACACTAGTAGTAGATTTCGATGCTTCACTCCAGGTTTACTGTCTCCCTTGGACCTTCTTATTGACGATGAAACACAGAAATTGCATCGGAATTAAATACAAAAATCACAATGGCGACTTAAGTACAAGAAGACTGACTCTTCTTACTGACTATGCTTTAATCCATTCATGTGACACTAGTTATAGATTCCGGTGGTTCACTTCAGGTTTACTGTATCCCTAGGACCTTCTTTTTGACGATGAAACACCGAAAATGCATCGGAAATAAATACAAAAGGCACAATGCCGACTTAAGTACAAGTAGACTGACTCTTCTTACTGACTATGTTTTGAACCATTCCTGTGACACTAGTTATAGATTCTGATGCTTCACTTCAGGTTTACTGTACCCCTTGGATCTTCTTATTGACGATGAAACATAGAAATTGCATCGGAATTAAATACAAAAGGCACAATGCCGACTTAAGTACAAGAAGACTGACTCTTCTTACTGACTATGTTTTGAACCATTCCTGTGACACTAGTTATAGATTCCGATGCCTACCTTCAGATTTACTGTATCCCTCTACCCTTCTTATTGACGATGAAACACAGAAATTTCATCGGAATTAAATACAAAAGACACAATTCCCACTTAAGTACAAGAAAACTGACTCTTCTTACTGTCTATGATTTGAACCACTCCTGTGACACTAGTTATAGATTCCGATGCTTCACTCCAGGTTTACTGTATCCCTTGGACCTTCTTATTGACGATGAAACACAGAAATTGCATCGGAATTAAATAAAAAAGGCACAATGCCGAATTAAGTACAAGAAGACTGACTCTACTTACTGTCTATGATTTGAAGCATTCCTGTGACACTAGTTATTGACTCTGATGCTTCACTTCAGGTGTACTGTATCCTTAGGAGCTTCTTATTGAAGATGAAACACAGAAATTGCATCGGAATTAACTACAAAATACACAATGCCGACTTTAGTACAAGGATACTGACTCTTTTTACTGACTATGTTTTGAACCACTCGTGTGACACTAGTTACAGATTCCGATGCTTCACTCCAGGTTTACTGTATCCCTTGAATCTTCTTATTGACGATGAAACACAGAAATTGAATCGGAATTAAATGCAAAGGGCACAATGCCGACTTAAGTACAAGAAGACTGACTGTTCTTACTGAATATGTTTGAACCACTCCTGTGACACTACTTATTTATTCTGGTGCTTCACTTCAGGTTTCCTGGATCCCTTGGTTCTTCTTATTGACGATGAAACACAGAAATTGCATCGGAATTAAA
This sequence comes from Schistocerca piceifrons, assembly GCF_021461385.2. Taxonomy (NCBI): domain Eukaryota; kingdom Metazoa; phylum Arthropoda; class Insecta; order Orthoptera; family Acrididae; genus Schistocerca; species Schistocerca piceifrons. Next base: position 6,121,626 of record NW_025727396.1, on the reverse strand, counting down.
TACAAAAGGCACAATGCCGACTTAAATACAAGATGGCTGACTCCTCTTACTGACTATGCTTTGAACCATTCCTGTGACACTAGTTATAGATTCCGAGGCTTCACTTCAGGTTCACTGTGTCCCTTTGACCTTCTTATTGACGATGAAACACAGAAATTGCTTCGGAATTAAATAGAAAATGCACAATGCCGACTTAAGTACAAGAACACTGACTCTTGCCACTGTCTATGATTTGAACCATTCCTGTGACACTAGTTATAGATTCCGATGCTTCACTTTAGGTTTACTGTATCCCTTGGACCTTCTTATCGACGATGAAACACAGAAATTGCATCGGAATTAAATAGAAAAGGCACAATGACGACTTAAGTACAAGAAGACTGACTCTTCCTACTGACTATGTTTTGAACCATTCCTGTGACACTAGTTATAGATTACGATGCTTCACTTCAGGTTTACTGTATCCCTCTGCCCTTCTTATTGACGCTGAAGCACAGAAATTGGAACGGGATTAAATACAAATGGCACAATGCCGACTTAAGTACAAGAAGACTGACTCTTTTTCTGTCTATGTTGTGAACCATTCCTGTGACACTAGTTGTAGACTTCGATGCTTCACTTCAGGTTTACTGTATCCCTCTGACGTGCTTATTGACGATGAAACACAGAAATTGCGTCGGAATTACATACAAGTGGCACAATGCCGAATTAAGTACAAGAAGACTGACTCGTCTTGCTGTCTATGTTTTGAACCATTCCTTTGACACTAGTTATAGATTCCGATGCTTCACTGTAGGTTTACTGTATTCCTTGGACCTTCTTATTGACGATGAAACACAGAAATTGCATCGGAATTAAATAGAAAAGGCACAATGCCGACTTAAGTACAAGAAGACTGACTCTTCCTACTGTCAATGTTTTGAACCATTCCTGTGACACTAGTTATAGATTCCGATGCTTCACTTCAGGTTTACTGTATCCCTCTGCCCTTCTTATTGACGCTGAAACACAGAAATTGCAACGGAATTAAATACAAATGGCACATTGCCGACTTAAGTACAAGAAGGATGACTCTTCTGCTGTCTATGTTTTGAACCATTCCTGTGACACTAGTTATTGATTTCGATGCTTCACTTCGGGTTTACTGTATCCCACAGACCTTCTTATTGACGATGAAACACAGAAATTGCATCGGAATTAAATACAAAAGTCACAATGCCGACTTATGTGCCAGAAGACTGACTCTTCTTACTGACTATGTTTGAACCATTCCTGTGACACTAGTTATAGATTCCGATGCTTCACTTCAAGTTTACTGTATCCCTCTGACCTTGTTATTGACGAAGAAACACAGAAATTGCATCGGAATTAAATACAAATGGCACAATGCCGGATTAAGTACAAGAAGACGGACTCTTCTTACTGTCGATGTTTTGAACCATTCATGTGACACGAGTTATAGATCAGATGCTTCACTCCAGGTTTACTGTATCCCTTGGACCTTCTTATTGACAATGAAACACAGAAATTTCATCGGAATTAAATACAAAAGGCACAATGCCGACGTAAGTACAAGAAGACTGGCTCTTCTTACTGACTGTGCTTTGAACCACTCCTGTGACACTAGTTACAGATTAAGATGCTTCACTCCAGGTTTACTGTATCCCTTGGACCTTCTTATTGACGATGAAACACAGAGATTGCATCGAAATTAAATACAAAAGGCACAATGCCGACTTAAATACGAGAAGACTGGCTCTTCTTACTGACTATGCTTTGAACCATTCCTGTGACACTAGTTATAGATTCCGAGGCTTCACTTCAGGTTCACTGTATCCCTTGGACCTTCTTATTGACGATGAAACACTGAAATTGCACCGGAATTAAATAGAAAATGCACAATGCCGACTTAAGTACAAGAAGACTGACTCTTCCTACTGTCTATACTTTGAACCATTCCTGTGACACTAGTTATAGATTCCGATGCTTCACTTCAGGTTTACTGTTTCCCTCTGCCCTTCTTATTGACGATGAATCACAGAAATTTCATCGGAATTAAATACAAATTGCACAATGCCGACTTAAGTACAAGAAGACTGACTCTGCTCACTGTCTATGATTTGAACCATTTCTGTGATACTAGTTATAGATTTCGATGCTTCACTTCAGGTTTTCTGTATCCCTTGGACGTACTTATTGACAATGAAACACAGAAATTGCATCGGAATTAAATACAAAAGGCACAATGCCGACTTAAGTACAAGAACACTGACTCTTGCCACTGTCTATGATTTGAACCATTCATGTGACACTCGTTATAGATTCCGATGCTTCACTTCAGACTTACTGTATCTCTTGGACCTTCTTATTGACGATGAAACACAGAAATTGCATCGGAATTAACCACAAAATGCACAATGCCGACTTCAGTAAAAGGATACTGACTCTTTTTACTGACTATGTTTTGAAAAACTCCTGTGACACTAGTTACAGATTCCGATGCTTCACTCCAGGTTTACTGTATCCCTTGGATCTTCTTATTGACGATGAAACACAGAAATTGCATCGTAATTAAATACAAAGGGCACATTGCCGACTTAAGTACAAGAAGACTGACTCTTCTTACTGACTATGTTTTGAACCACTCCTGTGACACTAGTTACAGATTCCGATGCTTCACTCCAGGTTTACTGTATCCCTTGGATCTTCTTATTGACGATGAAACACAGAAATTGCATCGGAATTAAATACAAAAGGCACAATGCCGACTTAAATACAAGATCACTGGCTCTTCCTACTGTCTATGTTTTCAACCATTCCTGTGACAATAGTTATAGATTACGATGCTTCACTTCTGGTTTACTGTATCCCTCTGCCCTTCTTATTGACGCTGAAACACAAAATTGCAACGGAATTAAATACAAATGGCACAATGCCGACTTAAGTACAAGAAGGATGACTCTTCTTCTTTCTCTGTTTTCGAACCATTCCTGTGACACTAGTTATTGATTTCGATGCTTCACTTCTGGTTTACTGTATCCCACAGGCCTTCTTATTGACGATGAAGCACAGAAATTGCATCGGAATTAAATACAATAGGCACAATGCCGACTTATGTACAAGAAGACTGACTCTTCTTACTGACTATGCTTTGAACCATTCCTGTGACACTAGTTATAGATTCCGATGCTTCACTTCAAGTTTACTGTATCCCTCTGACCTTCTTATTGACGATGAAACACAGAAATTGCATGGGAATTAAATACAAAAGGCACAATGCCGGATTAAGTACAAGAAGACTGACTCTTCTTACTGTCGATGTTTTGAACCATTCATGTGACACGAGTTATAGATCTGATGCTTCACTCCAGGTTTACTGTATCCCTTGGACCTTCTTATTGACGATGAAACACAGAAATTTCATCGGAATTAAATACAAAATGCACAATGCCGACTTAAGTACAAGAAGACTGGCTCTTCTTACTGACTGTGCTTTGAACCACTCCTTGACACTAGTTACAGATTAAGATGCTTCACTCCAGGTTCAGTGTATCCCTTGGACCTTCTTATTGACGATGAAAAACTGAAATTGCACCGGAATTAAATAGAAAATGCACAATGGCGACTTAAGTACAAGAAGACTGACTCTTCCTACTGTCTATATTTTGAACCATTCCTGTGACACTAGTTATAGATTCCGATGCTTCACTTCAGGTTTACTGTTTCCCTCTGCCCTTCTTATTGGCGAAGAAACACAGAAATTTCATCGGAATTAAATACAAATTGCACAATGCTGACATAAGTACAAGAAGGCTGACTCTGCTCACTGTCTATGATTTGAAACATTTCTGTGATACTAGTTATAGATTTCGATGCTTCACTTCAGGTTTTCTGTATCCCTAGAACGTTCTTACTGACGATGAAACACAGAAATTGCATCGAAATTAAATACAAAAGGCACAATGCCGACTTAAGTACAAGAACACTGACTCTTGCCACTGTCTATGATTTGAACCATTCATGTGACACTAGTTATAGATTCCGATGCTTCACTTCATGTTTACTGTATCTCTTGGACCTTCTTATTGACGATGAAACACAGAAATTGCATCAAAATTAAATACAAAAGACACAATGCCGACTTAAGTACAAGAAGACTGACTCTTCTTACTGACTATGTTCTGAACCATTCCTGTGACACTAGTTATAGACTCTGATGCTTCACTTCAGGTGTTCTGTATCCTTAGGACCTTCTTATTGAAGATGAATCACAGAAATTGCATCGGAATTAAATACAAAAGGCACAATGCCGACTTAAGTTCAAGGATACTGACTCTTCTTACTGACTATGTTTTGAACCACTCCTGTGACACTATTTACAGATTCCGATGCTTCACTCCGGGCTTACGGTTTCCCTTGGACCTTCTTATTGACGATGAAACACAGAAATTGCATCGGAATTAAATACAAAAGGCACAATGCGGACTTAGTTCAAGAAGACTGACTCTTCTTACTGACTATGTTTTGAACCACTCCTGTGACACTAGTTACAGATTCTGATGCTTCACCCCAGGTTTACTGTATCCCTTGGATCTTCTTATTGACGATGAAACACAGAAATTGCATTGGGATTAAATACAAAAGGCACAATGCCGACTTAAGTACAAGAAGACTGGCTCTTCTTACTGACTATGCTTTGAACCATTCCTGTGACACTAGTTATAGATTCCGAGTCTTCACTTCAGGTTCACTGTATCTCTTTGACCTTCTTATTGACGATGAAACACAGAAATTGCATCGGAATTAAATACAAATGGCACAATGCCGACTTAAGTACAAGAAGACTGACTCTTCTTCTGTCTATGTTTTGAAACTTTCCTGTGACACTAGTTATAGATTTCGATGCTTCACTTCAGGTTTACTGTATCCCACAGACCTTCTTATTGACGATGAAACACAGATATTGCATCGGAATTAAATACAAAAGGCACAATGCTGACTTATGTACAAGAAGACTGACTCTTCTTACTGACTATGTTTTGAACCATTCCTGTGACACTAGTTATAGATTCCGATGCTTCACTTCAAGTTTACTGTATCCCTCTGACCATCTTATTGACAATGAAACACATAAATTGCATCGGAACTAAATACGAAAGGCACAATGCCGGATTAAGTACAAGAAGACTGACTCTTCTTACTGACTATGTTTGAACCACTCCTGTGACACTAGTTACAGATTCCGATGCTTCACTCCACGTTTACTGTATCCCTAGGATCTTCTTATTGACGATGAAACACAGAAATTGCATCCGAATTAAATCCAAAAGGCACAATGCCGACTTAAGTACAAGAAGATTGACTCTTCTTACTGACTATGTTTTGAACCATTCCTGTGACACTAGTTATAGACTCTGATGCTTCACTTCGGGTTTACTGTATCCCACAGACCTTCTTATTGACGATGAAACACAGAAATTGCATCGGAATTAAATACAATTGGCACAATGACGACTTATGTACAAGAAGACTGACTCTTCTTACTGACTATGTTTTGAACCATTCCTGTGACACTAGTTATAGATTCCGATGCTTCACTTCAAGTTTACTGTATCCCTCTGACCTTCTTATTGACGATGAAACACAGAAATTGCATCGGAATTAAATACAAAAGGCACAATGCCGGTATAAGTACAAGAAGACTGACTCTTCTTACTGTCGATGTTTTGAACCATTCATGTGACACGAGTTATAGATCTGGGCTTCACTCCAGGTTTACTGTATCCCTTGGACCTTCTTATTGACGATGAAACACAGATGTTGCATCGAAATTAAATACAAAAGGCACAATGACGACTTATATTCAAGAAGACTGGCTCTTCTTACTGACTATGTTTGAACCACTCCTGTGACACTAGTTACTGATTCCGATGCTTCACTCCACGTTTACTGTATCCCTAGGATCTTCTTATTGACGATGAAACACAGAAATTGCATCGGAATTAAATACAAAAGGCACAATGCCGACTTAAGTACAAGAAGATTGACTCTTCTTACTGACTATGTTTTGAACCATTCCTGTGACACTAGTTATAGACTCTGATGCTTCACTTCGGGTTTACTGTATCCCACAGACCTTCTTATTGACGATGAAACACAGAAATTGCATCGGAATTAAATACAATTGGCACAATGCCGACTTATGTACAAGAAGACTGACTCTTCTTACTGACTATGTTTTGAACCATTCCTGTGTCACTAGTTATATATTCCGAGGCTTCACTTCAGGTTCACTGTATCCCTTGGACCTTCATATTGACGATGAAACACTGAAATTGCACCGGAATTAAATAGAAAATGCACAATGCCGACTTAAGTACAAGAAGACTGACTGTTCCTACTGTCTATATTTTGAACCATTCCTGTGACACTAGTTAAAAATTCCGATGCTTCACTTCAGGTTTACTGTTTCCCTCTGCCCTTCATATTGACGATGAAACACAGACATTGCATCGGAATTAATTACAAAAGGCACAATGCCGACTTAAGTACAAGTATACTGACCCTTGCCACTGTCTATGATTTGAACCATTCATGTGACACTAGTTATAGATTCCGATGCTTCACTTCAGGTTTACTGTATCTCTTGGACCTTCTTATTGACGATGAAACACAGAAATTGCATCAAAATTAAATACATAAGGCACAATGCCGACTTAAGTACGAGAAGACTGAGTCTTCTTACTGACTATGTTTTGAACCATTCCTGTGACACTAGTTATAGACTCTGATGCTTCACTCCGGGCTTACGGTATCCCTTGGATCTTCTTATTGACGATGAAACACAGAAATTGCATCGGAATTAAATACAAAAGGCACAATGCGGACTTAGTTCAAGAAGACTGACACTTCTTACTGACTATGTTTTGAACCACTCCTGTGACACTAGTTACAGATTCTGATGCTTCACCCCAGGTTTACTGTATCCCTTGGATCTTCTTATTGACGATGAAACACAGAAATTGCATTGGGATTAAATACAAAAGGCACAATGCCGACTTAAGTACAAGAAGACTGGCTCTTCTTACTGACTATGTTTTGAACCATTCCTGTGACACTAGTTATAGATTCCGAGTCTTCACTTCAGGTTCACTGTATCTCTTTGACCTTCTTATTGACGATGAAACACAGAAATTGCATCGGAATTAAATACAAATGGCACAATGCCGACTTAAGTACAAGAAGACTGACTCTTCTTCTGTCTATGTTTTGAAACTTTCCTGTGACACTAGTTATAGATTTCGATGCTTCACTTCAGGTTTACTGTATCCCACAGACCTTCTTATTGACGATGAAACACAGATATTGCATCGGAATTAAATACAAAAGGCACAATGCTGGATTAAGTACAAGAAGACTGACTCTTCTTACTGTCGATGTTTTGAACCATTCATGTGACACGAGTTATAGATCTGATGCTTCACTCCAGGTTTACTGTATCCCTTGGACCTTCTTATTGACGATGAAACACAGAAATTTCATCGGAATTAAATACAAAAGGCACAATGCCGACTTAAGTACAAGAAGACTGGCTCTTCTTACTGACTGTGCTTTGAACCACTCCTTGACACTAGTTACAGATTAAGATGCTTCACTCCAGGTTCAGTGTATCCCTTGGACCTTCTTATTGACGATGAAAAACTGAAATTGCACCGGAATTAAATAGAAAATGCTCAATGGCGACTTAAGTACAAGAAGACTGACTCTTCCTACTGTCTATATTTTGAACCATTCCTGTGACACTAGTTATAGTTTCCGATGCTTCACTTCAGGTTTACTGTTTCCCTCTGCCCTTCTTATTGGCGAAGAAACACAGAAATTTCATCGGAATTAAATACAAATTGCACAATGCTGACATAAGTACAAGAAGGCTGACTCTGCTCACTGTCTATGATTTGAAACATTTCTGTGATACTAGTTATAGATTTCGATGCTTCACTTCAGGTTTTCTGTATCCCTAGAACGTTCTTACTGACGATGAAACACAGAAATTGCATCGAAATTAAATACAAAAGGCACAATGCCGACTTAAGTACAAGAACACTGACTCTTGCCACTGTCTATGATTTGAACCATTCATGTGACACTAGTTATAGATTCCGATGCTTCACTTCATGTTTACTGTATCTCTTGGACCTTCTTATTGACGATGAAACACAGAAATTGCATCAAAATTAAATACAAAAGACACAATGCCGACTTAAGTACAAGAAGACTGACTCTTCTTACTGACTATGTTCTGAACCATTCCTGTGACACTAGTTATAGACTCTGATGCTTCACTTCAGGTGTTCTGTATCCTTAGGACCTTCTTATTGAAGATGAATCACAGAAATTGCATCGGAATTAAATACAAAAGGCACAATGCCGACTTAAGTTCAAGGATACTGACTCTTCTTACTGACTATGTTTTGAACCACTCCTGTGACACTATTTACAGATTCCGATGCTTCACTCCGGGCTTACGGTATCCCTTGGATCTTCTTATTGACGATGAAACACAGAAATTGCATCGGAATTAAATACAAAAGGCACAATGCGGACTTAGTTCAAGAAGACTGACTCTTCTTACTGACTATGTTTTGAACCACTCCTGTGACACTAGTTACAGATTCTGATGCTTCACCCCAGGTTTACTGTATCCCTTGGATCTTCTTATTGACGATGAAACACAGAAATTGCATTGGGATTAAATACAAAAGGCACAATGCCGACTTAAGTACAAGAAGACTGGCTCTTCTTACTGACTATGCTTTGAACCATTCCTGTGACACTAGTTATAGATTCCGAGTCTTCACTTCAGGTTCACTGTATCTCTTTGACCTTCTTATTGACGATGAAACACAGAAATTGCATCGGAATTAAATACAAATGGCACAATGCCGACTTAAGTACAAGAAGACTGACTCTTCTTCTGTCTATGTTTTGAAACTTTCCTGTGACACTAGTTATAGATTTCGATGCTTCACTTCAGGTTTACTGTATCCCACAGACCTTCTTATTGACGATGAAACACAGATATTGCATCGGACTTAAATACAAAAGGCACAATGCTGACTTATGTACAAGAAGACTGACTCTTCTTACTGACTATGTTTTGAACCATTCCTGTGACACTAGTTATAGATTCCGATGCTTCACTTCAAGTTTACTGTATCCCTCTGACCATCTTATTGACGATGAAACACATAAATTGCATCGGAACTAAATACGAAAGGCACAATGCCGGATTAAGTACAAGAAGACTGACTCTTCTTACTGACTATGTTTGAACCACTCCTGTGACACTAGTTACAGATTCCGATGCTTCACTCCACGTTTACTGTATCCCTAGGATCTTCTTATTGACGATGAAACACAGAAATTGCATCCGAATTAAATACAAAAGGCACAATGCCGACTTAAGTACAAGAAGATTGACTCTTCTTACTGACTATGTTTTGAACCATTCCTGTGACACTAGTTATAGACTCTGATGCTTCACTTCGGGTTTACTGTATCCCACAGACCTTCTTATTGACGATGAAACACAGAAATTGCATCGGAATTAAATACAATTGGCACAATGACGACTTATGTACAAGAAGACTGACTCTTCTTACTGACTATGTTTGAACCATTCCTGTGACACTAGTTATAGATTCCGATGCTTCACTTCAAGTTTACTGTATCCCTCTGACCTTCTTATTGACGATGAAACACAGAAATTGCATCGGAATTAAATACAAAAGGCACAATGCCGGTATAAGTACAAGAAGACTGACTCTTCTTACTGTCGATGTTTTGAACCATTCATGTGACACGAGTTATAGATCTGGGCTTCACTCCAGGTTTACTGTATCCCTTGGACCTTCTTATTGACGATGAAACACAGATATTGCATCGAAATTAAATACAAAAGGCACAATGACGACTTAAATTCAAGAAGACTGGCTCTTCTTACTGACTATGTTTGAACCACTCCTGTGACACTAGTTACTGATTCCGATGCTTCACTCCACGTTTACTGTATCCCTAGGATCTTCTTATTGACGATGAAACACAGAAATTGCATCGGAATTAAATACAAAAGGCACAATGCCGACTTAAGTACAAGAAGAATGACTCTTCTTACTGACTATGTTTTGAACCATTCCTGTGACACTAGTTATAGACTCTGATGCTTCACTTCGGGTTTACTGTATCCCACAGACCTTCTTATTGACGATGAAACACAGAAATTGCATCGGAATTAAATACAATTGGCACAATGCCGACTTATGTACAAGAAGACTGACTCTTCTTACTGACTATGTTTTGAAACCATTCCTGTGTCACTAGTTATATATTCCGAGGCTTCACTTCAGGTTCACTGTATCCCTTGGACCTTCATATTGACGATGAAACACTGAAATTGCACCGGAATTAAATAGAAAATGCACAATGCCGACTTAAGTACAAGAAGACTGACTGTTCCTACTGTCTATATTTTGAACCATTCCTGTGACACTAGTTAAAAATTCCGATGCTTCACTTCAGGTTTACTGTTTCCCTCTGCCCTTCATATTGACGATGAAACACAGACATTGCATCGGAATTAATTACAAAAGGCACAATGCCGACTTAAGTACAAGTATACTGACCCTTGCCACTGTCTATGATTTGAACCATTCATGTGACACTAGTTATAGATTCCGATGCTTCACTTCAGGTTTACTGTATCTCTTGGACCTTCTTATTGACGATGAAACACAGAAATTGCATCAAAATTAAATACAAAAGGCACAATGCCGACTTAAGTACGAGAAGACTGAGTCTTCTTACTGACTAATTTTTGAACCATTCCTGTGACACTAGTTATAGACTCTGATGCTTCACTCCGGGCTTACGGTATCCCTTGGATTTTCTTATTGACGATGAAACACAGAAATTGCACCGGAATTAAATACAAAAGGCACAATGCGGACTTAGTTCAAGAAGACTGACTCTTCTTACTGACTATGTTTCGAACCACTCCTGTGACACTAGTTACAGATTCTGATGCTTCACCCCAGGTTTACTGTATCCCTTGGATCTTCTTATTGACGATGAAACACAGAAATTGCATTGGGATTAAATAGAAAAGGCACAATGCCGACTTAAGTACAAGAAGACTGGCTCTTCTTACTGACTATGCTTTGAACCATTCCTGTGACACTAGTTATAGATTCCGAGTCTTCACTTCAGGTTCACTGTATCTCTTTGACCTTCTTATTGACGATGAAACACAGAAATTGCATCGGAATTAAATACAAATGGCACAATGCCGACTTAAGTACAAGAAGACTGACTCATCTTCTGTCTATGTATTGAAACTTTCCTGTGACACTAGTTATAGATTTCGATGCTTCACTTCAGGTTTACTGTATCCCACAGACCTTCTTATTGACGATGAAACACAGATATTGCATCGGAATTAAATACAAAAGGCACAATGCTGACTTATGTAGAAGAAGACTGACTCCTCTTACTGACTATGTTTTGAACCATTCCTGTGACACTAGTTATAGATTCCGATGCTTCACTTCAAGTTTACTGTATCCCTCTGACCATCTTATTGACGATGAAACACATAAATTGCATCGGAACTAAATACGAAAGGCACAATGCCGGATTAAGTACAAGAAGACTGACTCTTCTTACTGACTATATTTGAACCACTCCTGTGACACTAGTTACAGATTCCGATGCTTCACTCCACGTTTACTGTATCCCTAGGATCTTCTTATTGACGATGAAACACAGAAATTGCATCCGAATTAAATACAAAAGGCACAATGCCGACTTAAGTACAAGAAGATTGACTCTTCTTACTGACTATGTTTTGAACCATTCCTGTGACACTAGTTATAGACTCTGATGCTTCACTTCGGGTTTACTGTATCCCACAGACCTTCTTATTGACGATGAAACACAGAAATTGCATCGGAATTAAATACAATTGGCACAATGACGACTTATGTACAAGAAGACTGACTCTTCTTACTGACTATGTTTTGAACCATTCCTGTGACACTAGTTATAGATTCCGATGCTTCACTTCAAGTTTACTGTATCCCTCTGACCTTCTTATTGACGATGAAACACAGAAATTGCATCGGAATTAAATACAAAAGGCACAATGCCGGTATAAGTACAAGAAGACTGACTCTTCTTACTGTCGATGTTTTGAACCATTCATGTGACACGAGTTATAGATCTGGGCTTCACTCCAGGTTTACTGTATCCCTTGGACCTTCTTATTGACGATGAAACACAGATATTGCATCGAAATTAAATACAAAAGGCACAATGACGACTTAAATTCAAGAAGACTGGCTCTTCTTACTGACTATGTTTGAACCACCCCTGTGACACTAGTTACTGATTCCGATGCTTCACTCCACGTTTACTGTATCCCTAGGATCTTCTTATTGACGATGAAACACAGAAATTGCATCGGAATTAAATACAAAAGGCACAATGCCGACTTAAGTACAAGAAGATTGACTCTTCTTACTGACTATGTTTTGAACCATTCCTGTGACACTAGTTATAGACTCTGATGCTTCACTTCGGGTTTACTGTATCCCACAGACCTTCTTATTGACGATGAAACACAGAAATTGCATCGGAATTAAATACAATTGGCACAATGCCGACTTATGTACAAGAAGACTGACTCTTCTTACTGACTATGTTTTGAACCATTCCTGTGTCACTAGTTATATATTCCGAGGCTTCACTTCAGGTTCACTGTATCCCTTGGACCTTCATATTGACGATGAAACACTGAAATTGCACCGGAATTAAATAGAAAATGCACAATGCCGACTTAAGTACAAGAAGACTGACTGTTCCTACTGTCTATATTTTGAACCATTCCTGTGACACTAGTTAAAAATTCCGATGCTTCACTTCAGGTTTACTGTTTCCCTCTGCCCTTCATATTGACGATGAAACACAGACATTGCATCGGAATTAATTACAAAAGGCACAATGCCGACTTAAGTACAAGTATACTGACCCTTGCCACTGTCTATGATTTGAACCATTCATGTGACACTAGTTATAGATTCCGATGCTTCACTTCAGGTTTACTGTATCTCTTGGACCTTCTTATTGACGATGAAACACAGAAATTGCATCAAAATTAAATACAAAAGGCACAATGCCGACTTAAGTACGAGAAGACTGAGTCTTCTTACTGACTATGTTTTGAACCATTCCTGTGACACTAGTTATAGACTCTGATGCTTCACTTCAGGTGTACTGTATCCTTGGACCTTCTTATTGAAGATGAATCACAGAAATTGCATTGGAATTAAATACAAAAGGCACAATGCCGACTTAAGTACAAGGATACTGACTCTTCTTACTGACTATGTTTTGAACCACTCCTGTGACACTAGTTACAGATTCCGATGCTTCACTCCTGGTTTACTGTATCCCTTGGATCTTCTTATTGACGATGAAACACAGAAATTGCATTGGAATTTAATACAAAAGGCACATTGCCGACTTAAGTACAAGAAGACTGGCTCTTCTTACTGACTAAGCTTTGAACCATTCCTGTGACACTAGTTATAGATTCCGAGTCTTCACTTCAGGTTCACTGTATCTCTTTGACCTCCTTATTGACGATGAAACACAGAAATTGCATCGGAATTAATTACAAAAGGCACAATGCCGACTTAAGTACAAGTACACTGACTCTTGCCACTGTCTATGATTTGAACCATTCCTGTGACACTAGTTGTAGATTCCGATGCTTCACTTCAGGTTTACTGTTTCCCTCTGCCCTTCATATTGACAATGAAACACAGAAATTGCATCGGAATTAATTACAAAAGGCACAATGCCGACTTAAGTACAAGTACACTGACTCTTGCCACTGTCTATGATTTGAACCATTCATGTGACACTAGTTATAGATTCCGATGCTTCACTTCAGGTTTACTGTATCTCTGGGACCTTCTTATTGACGATGAAACACAGAAATTGCATCAAAATTAAATACAAAAGGCACAATGCCGACTTAAGTACAAGAAGACTGAGTCTTTTTACTGACTATGTTTTGAACCATTCCTGTGACACTAGTTATGGACTCTGATGCTTCACTTCAGGTGTACTTTATGCTTAGGACCTTCTTATTGGAGATCAATCACAGAAATTGCATCGGAATTAAATACAAAAGGCACAATGCCGACTTAAGTACAAGGATACTGACTCTTCTTACTGACTATGTTTTGAACCACTCCTGTGACACTAGTTACAGATTCCGATGCTTCACTCCAGGTTTACTGTATCCCTTGGACCTTCTTATTGACGATGAAACACAGAAATTGCATCGGAATTAAATACAATAGGCACAATGCCGACTTAAGTACAAGAAGACTGGCTCTTCTTACTGACTGTGCTTTGAACCACTCCTGTGACACTAGTTACAGATTAAGATGCTTCACTCCAGGTTTACTGTATCCATTGGACCTTCTTATTGACGATGAAACACAGAAATTGCATCGAAATTAGATACAAAAGGCACAATGCCGACTTAAATACAAGAAGACTGGCTCTTCTTACTGACTATGCTTTGAACCATTCCTGTGACACTAGTTACAGATTCCGGTGCTTCACTCCAGTTTTACTGTATCCCTTGGACCTTCTTATTGACGATGAAACACAGAAATTGCATCGGAATTAAATAGAAAAGGCACAATGCCCACTTAAGTACAAGAAGACTGACTCTTCCTACTGTCTATGTTTTAAACCATTTCTGTGACACTAGTTATAGATTCCGATGCTTCACTTCAAGTTTACTGTATCCCTCTGACCTTCATATTGACGATGAAACACATAAATTGCATCGGAACTAAATACAAAAGGCACAATGCCGGATTAAGTACAACAAGACTGACTCTTCTTACTGACTATGTTTTGAACCACTCCTGGGACACTAGTCACAGATTCCGATGCTTCACTCCATGTTTACTGTATCCCTTGGATCTTCTTATTGACGATGAAACACAGAAATTGCATCGGAATTAAATACAAAAGCCACAATGCCGACTTAAGTACAAGAAGACTGGCTCTTCTTACTGACTATGCTTTGAACCATTCCTGTGACAATAGTTATAGATTCCGAGGCTTCACTTCAGGTTCACTGTATCCCTTTGACCTTCTTATTGACGATGAAACACAGACATTGCTTCGGAATTAAATAGAAAATGCACAATGCCGACTTAAGTACAAGAACACTGACTCTTGCCACTGTCTATGATTTGAACCATTCCTGTGACACTAGTTATAGATTCCGATGCTTCACTTCAGGTTTACTGTATCCCTTGGACTTTCTTATTGACGATGAAGCACAGAAATCGCATCGGAATTAAATACAAAAGGCACAATGCCGACTTAAGTACAAGAAGATTGACTCTTCTTACTGACTATGTTTTGAACCATTCCTGTGACACTAGTTAGAGACTCTGATGCTTCACTCCGGGTTTACTGTATCCCACAGACCTTCTTATTGACGATGAAACACAGAAATTGCATCGGAATTAAATAAAAAAGGCACAATGCCGGATTAAGTACAAGAAGACTGACTCTTCTTACTGTCGATGTTTTGAACCATTCATGTGACACGAGTTATAGATCTTATGCTTCACTCCAGGTTTACTGTATCCCTTGGACCTTCTTATTGACGATGAAACAATGAAATTGCACCGGAATTAAAGAGAAAATGCACAATGCCGACTTAAGTACAAGAAGACTGACTCTTCCTACTGTCTATATTTTGAACTATTCCTGTGACACTAGTTATAGATTCCGATGCTTCACTTCAGGTTTACTGTTTCCCTCTGCCCTTCTTATTGACGATGAAACACAGAAATTGCATCGGAATTAAATACAAATTGCACAATGCCGACTTAAGTACAAGAAGACTGACTCTGCACACTGTCTATGATTTGAACCATTTCTGTGATACTAGTTATAGATTTCGATGCTTCACTTCAGGTTTTATGTATCCCTTGGACGTTCTTATTGACGATGAAACACAGAAATTGCATCGGAATTAAATACAAAAGGCACAATGCCGACTTCAGTACAAGAACACTTACTCTAGCCACTGTCTATGATTTGAACCATTCATGTGACACTAGTTATAGATTCCGATGCTTCACTTCATGTTTACTGTATTTCTTGGACCTTCTTATTGACGATGAAACACAGAAATTGCATCAAAATTAAATACAAAATGCACAATGCCGACTTAAGTACAAGAAGACAGACTCTTCTTACTGACTATGCTTTGAACCATTCCTGTGACACTAGTTATAGACTCTGATGCTTCACTTCAGGTGTACTGTATCCTTAGGACCTTCTTATTGAAGATGAATCACAGAAATTGTATCGGAATTAAATACAAAAGGCACAATGCCGACTTAAGTACGAGGATACTGACTCTTCTTACTGACTATGTTTTGAACCACTCCTGTGACACTAGTTACAGATTCTGATGCTTCACTCCAGGTTTACTGTATCCCTTGGATCTTCTTATTGACGATGAAACACAGAAATTGCATTGGAATTAAATACAAAAGGCACAATGCTGACTTAAGTACAAGAAGACTGGCTCTTCTTACTGACTATGTTTTGAACCATTCCTGTGACACTAGTTATAGATTCCGAGTCTTCACTTCACGTTCACTGTATCTCTTTGACCTTCTTATTGACGATGAAACACAGAAATTGCTTCGGAATTAAATAGAAAATGCACAATGCCGACATAAGTACAAGAAGACTGACTCTTCTTACTGACTATGTTTTGAACAATTCCTGTGACACCAATTACAGACTCTGATGCTACACTTCAGGTGTACTGTATCCGTAGGACCATCTTATTGCAGATGAAACATGAAATTGCATCGGAATTAAATACAAATGGCACAATGCCGACTTAAGTACAAGAAGACTGACTCTTCTTCTGTCTATGTTTTGAACCATTCCTGTGACACTAGTTATAGATTTCGATGCTTCACTTCAGGTTTACTGTATCCCACAGACCTTCTTATTGACGATGAAACACAGAAATTGCATCGGAATTAAATACAAAAGGCACAATGCTGACTTATGTACAAGAAGACTGACTCTTCTTACTGACTATGTTTTGAACCATTCCTGTGACACAAGTTATAGATTCCGATGCTTCACTTCAAGTTTACTGTATCCCTCTGACCTTCTTATTGACGATGAAACACATAAATTGCATCGGAATTAAATACAAAAGGCACAATGCCGGATTTAGTACAAGAAGACTGACTCTTCTTACTGTCTATGTTTTGAACCATTCATGTGACACGAGTTATAGATCTGATGCTTCACTCCAGCTTTACTGTATCCCTTGGACCTTCTTATTGACGATGAAACACAGAAATTGCATCGGAATTAAAAACAAAAGGCACAATGGCGACTTAAGTACAAGAAGACTGACACTTCTTACTGACTATGTTTTGAACCATTCATGTGACACTAGTTATAGATTCCGGTGCTTCACTTCAGGTTTACTGTATCCCTCTGCCCTTCTTATTGACGATGAAACACAGAAATTGCATCGGAATGAAATACAAAAGGCACAATGCAGACATAAGTACAAGAAGACTGACTCTTCTTACTGACTATGTTTTGAACAATTCCTGTGACACCAATTACAGACTCTGATGCTACACTTCAGGTGTACTGTATCCGTAGGACCATCTTATTGCAGATGAAACATGAAATTGCATCGGAATTAAATACAAAGGCACAATGCCGACTTAAGTAAAAGGATACTGGCTCTTCTTACTGACTATGCTTTGAACCATTCCTGTGACACTAGTTATAGATTCCGAGGCTTCACTTCAGGTTCACTGTATCACTATGACCTTCTTATTGACGATGAAACACAGAAGTTGCTTCGGAATTAAATAGAAAATGCACAATGCCGACTTAAGTACAAGAACACTGACTCTTGCCACTGTCTATGATTTGAACCATTCCTGTGACACTAGTTATAGATTCCGATGTTTTACTCTAGGTTTACTGTATCCCTTGGACCTTCTTATTGACGATGAAACACAGAAATTGCATCGGAATTAAATAAAAAAGGACACTGTCGACTTAAGTACAAGAAGACTGACTCATCTTACTGTCTATGATTTGAACCATTCCTGTGACACTAGTTACAGATTCCGATGCTTCACTCCTGGTTTACTGTATCCCTTGGATCTTCTTATTGACGATGAAACACAGAAATTGCATTGGAATTTAATACAAAAGGCACATTGCCGACTTAAGTACAAGAAGACTGGCTCTTCTTACTGACTAAGCTTTGAACCATTCCTGTGACACTAGTTACAGATTCCGAGTCTTCACTTCAGGTTCACTGTATCTCTTTGACCTCCTTATTGACGATGAAACACAGAAATTGCATCGGAATTAATTACAAAAGGCACAATGCCGACTTAAGTACAAGTACACTGACTCTTGCCACTGTCTATGATTTGAACCATTCCTGTGACACTAGTTGTAGATTCCGATGCTTCACTTCAGGTTTACTGTTTCCCTCTGCCCTTCATATTGACAATGAAACACAGAAATTGCATCGGAATTAATTACAAAAGGCACAATGCCGACTTAAGTACAAGTACACTGACTCTTGCCACTGTCTATGATTTGAACCATTCATGTGACACTAGTTATAGATTCCGATGCTTCACTTCAGGTTTACTGTATCTCTTGGACCTTCTTATTGACGATGAAACACAGAAATTGCATCAAAATTAAATACAAAAGGCACAATGCCGACTTAAGTACAAGAAGACTGAGTCTTTTTACTGACTATGTTTTGAACCATTCCTGTGACACTAGTTATGGACTCTGATGCTTCACTTCAGGTGTACTTTATGCTTAGGACCTTCTTATTGGAGATCAATCACAGAAATTGCATCGGAATTAAATACAAAAGGCACAATGCCGACTTAAGTACAAGGATACTGACTCTTCTTACTGACTATGTTTTGAACCACTCCTGTGACACTAGTTACAGATTCCGATGCTTCACTCCAGGTTTACTGTATCCCTTGGACCTTCTTATTGACGATGAAACACAGAAATTGCATCGGAATTAAATACAATAGGCACAATGCCGACTTAAGTACAAGAAGACTGGCTCTTCTTACTGACTGTGCTTTGAACCACTCCTGTGACACTAGTTACAGATTAAGATGCTTCACTCCAGGTTTACTGTATCCATTGGACCTTCTTATTGACGATGAAACACAGAAATTGCATCGAAATTAGATACAAAAGGCACAATGCCGACTTAAATACAAGAAGACTGGCTCTTCTTACTGACTATGCTTTGAACCATTCCTGTGACACTAGTTACAGATTCCGGTGCTTCACTCCAGTTTTACTGTATCCCTTGGACCTTCTTATTGACGATGAAACACAGAAATTGCATCGGAATTAAATAGAAAAGGCACAATGCCCACTTAAGTACAAGAAGACTGACTCTTCCTACTGTCTATGTTTTAAACCATTTCTGTGACACTAGTTATAGATTCCGATGCTTCACTTCAAGTTTACTGTATCCCTCTGACCTTCATATTGACGATGAAACACATAAATTGCATCGGAACTAAATACAAAAGGCACAATGCCGGATTAAGTACAACAAGACTGACTCTTCTTACTGACTATGTTTTGAACCACTCCTGGGACACTAGTCACAGATTCCGATGCTTCACTCCATGTTTACTGTATCCCTTGGATCTTCTTATTGACGATGAAACACAGAAATTGCATCGGAATTAAATACAAAAGCCACAATGCCGACTTAAGTACAAGAAGACTGGCTCTTCTTACTGACTATGCTTTGAACCATTCCTGTGACAATAGTTATAGATTCCGAGGCTTCACTTCAGGTTCACTGTCTCCCTTTGACCTTCTTATTGACGATGAAACACAGACATTGCTTCGGAATTAAATAGAAAATGCACAATGCCGACTTAAGTACAAGAACACTGACTCTTGCCACTGTCTATGATTTGAACCATTCCTGTGACACTAGTTATAGATTCCGATGCTTCACTTCAGGTTTACTGTATCCCTTGGACTTTCTTATTGACGATGAAGCACAGAAATCGCATCGGAATTAAATACAAAAGGCACAATGCCGACTTAAGTACAAGAAGATTGACTCTTCTTACTGACTATGTTTTGAACCATTCCTGTGACACTAGTTAGAGACTCTGATGCTTCACTCCGGGTTTACTGTATCCCACAGACCTTCTTATTGACGATGAAACACAGAAATTGCATCGGAATTAAATAAAAAAGGCACAATGCCGGATTAAGTACAAGAAGACTGACTCTTCTTACTGTCGATGTTTTGAACCATTCATGTGACACGAGTTATAGATCTTATGCTTCACTCCAGGTTTACTGTATCCCTTGGACCTTCTTATTGACGATGAAACAATGAAATTGCACCGGAATTAAAGAGAAAATGCACAATGCCGACTTAAGTACAAGAAGACTGACTCTTCCTACTGTCTATATTTTGAACTATTCCTGTGACACTAGTTATAGATTCCGATGCTTCACTTCAGGTTTACTGTTTCCCTCTGCCCTTCTTATTGACGATGAAACACAGAAATTGCATCGGAATTAAATACAAATTGCACAATGCCGACTTAAGTACAAGAAGACTGACTCTGCACACTGTCTATGATTTGAACCATTTCTGTGATACTAGTTATAGATTTCGATGCTTCACTTCAGGTTTTATGTATCCCTTGGACGTTCTTATTGACGATGAAACACAGAAATTGCATCGGAATTAAATACAAAAGGCACAATGCCGACTTCAGTACAAGAACACTTACTCTAGCCACTGTCTATGATTTGAACCATTCATGTGACACTAGTTATAGATTCCGATGCTTCACCTCATGTTTACTGTATTTCTTGGACCTTCTTATTGACGATGAAACACAGAAATTGCATCAAAATTAAATACAAAATGCACAATGCCGACTTAAGTACAAGAAGACAGACTCTTCTTACTGACTATGCTTTGAACCATTCCTGTGACACTAGTTATAGACTCTGATGCTTCACTTCAGGTGTACTGTATCCTTAGGACCTTCTTATTGAAGATGAATCACAGAAATTGTATCGGAATTAAATACAAAAGGCACAATGCCGACTTAAGTACGAGGATACTGACTCTTCTTACTGACTATGTTTTGAACCACTCCTGTGACACTAGTTACAGATTCTGATGCTTCACTCCAGGTTTACTGTATCCCTTGGATCTTCTTATTGACGATGAAACACAGAAATTGCATTGGAATTAAATACAAAAGGCACAATGCTGACTTAAGTACAAGAAGACTGGCTCTTCTTACTGACTATGTTTTGAACCATTCCTGTGACACTAGTTATAGATTCCGAGTCTTCACTTCACGTTCACTGTATCTCTTTGACCTTCTTATTGACGATGAAACACAGAAATTGCTTCGGAATTAAATAGAAAATGCACAATGCCGACATAAGTACAAGAAGACTGACTCTTCTTACTGACTATGTTTTGAACAATTCCTGTGACACCAATTACAGACTCTGATGCTACACTTCAGGTGTACTGTATCCGTAGGACCATCTTATTGCAGATGAAACATGAAATTGCATCGGAATTAAATACAAATGGCACAATGCCGACTTAAGTACAAGAAGACTGACTCTTCTTCTGTCTATGTTTTGAACCATTCCTGTGACACTAGTTATAGATTTCGATGCTTCACTTCAGGTTTACTGTATCCCACAGACCTTCTTATTGACGATGAAACACAGAAATTGCATCGGAATTAAATACAAAAGGCACAATGCTGACTTATGTACAAGAAGACTGACTCTTCTTACTGACTATGTTTTGAACCATTCCTGTGACACAAGTTATAGATTCCGATGCTTCACTTCAAGTTTACTGTATCCCTCTGACCTTCTTATTGACGATGAAACACATAAATTGCATCGGAATTAAATACAAAAGGCACAATGCCGGATTTAGTACAAGAAGACTGACTCTTCTTACTGTCTATGTTTTGAACCATTCATGTGACACGAGTTATAGATCTGATGCTTCACTCCAGCTTTACTGTATCCCTTGGACCTTCTTATTGACGATGAAACACAGAAATTGCATCGGAATTAAAAACAAAAGGCACAATGGCGACTTAAGTACAAGAAGACTGACACTTCTTACTGACTATGTTTTGAACCATTCATGTGACACTAGTTATAGATTCCGGTGCTTCACTTCAGGTTTACTGTATCCCTCTGCCCTTCTTATTGACGATGAAACACAGAAATTGCATCGGAATGAAATACAAAAGGCACAATGCAGACATAAGTACAAGAAGACTGACTCTTCTTACTGACTATGTTTTGAACAATTCCTGTGACACCAATTACAGACTCTGATGCTACACTTCAGGTGTACTGTATCCGTAGGACCATCTTATTGCAGATGAAACATGAAATTGCATCGGAATTAAATACAAAGGCACAATGCCGACTTAAGTAAAAGGATACTGGCTCTTCTTACTGACTATGCTTTGAACCATTCCTGTGACACTAGTTATAGATTCCGAGGCTTCACTTCAGGTTCACTGTATCACTATGACCTTCTTATTGACGATGAAACACAGAAGTTGCTTCGGAATTAAATAGAAAATGCACAATGCCGACTTAAGTACAAGAACACTGACTCTTGCCACTGTCTATGATTTGAACCATTCCTGTGACACTAGTTATAGATTCCGATGTTTTACTCTAGGTTTACTGTATCCCTTGGACCTTCTTATTGACGATGAAACACAGAAATTGCATCGGAATTAAATAAAAAAGGACACTGTCGACTTAAGTACAAGAAGACTGACTCATCTTACTGTCTATGATTTGAACCATTCCTGTGACACTAGTTACAGATTCCGATGCTTCACTTCAGGTTTACTGTATCCCTCTGATCTTCGTATTGACGATAAAACACAGAAATTGCGTGGGAATTAAATAAAAAAGGCACAATGCCGACTTAAGTACAAGAAGACTGACTCTTCCTACTGTCTATGTTTTGAACCACTCCTGTGACACTAGTTACAGATTCCGATGCTTCACTCCAGGTTTACTGTATCCCTTGGACCTTCTTATTGACGGTGAAACACAGAAATTGCATCGGAATTAAATACAAAAGGCACAATGCCGACTTAAGTACAAGAAGACTGGCTCTTCTTACTGACTATGCTTTGAACCATACCTGTGACACTAGTTATAGATTCCGAGGCTTCACTTCGGGTTCACTGAATCCCTTGGACCTTCTTATTGACGGTGAAACACAGAAATTGCATCGGAATTAAATAGAAAACGCACAATGCCGCCTTAAGTACAAGAAGACTGACTCTTCCTACTGTCTATGTTTTGAACCATTCCTGTGACACTAGTTATAGATTCCAATGCTTCACTTCAGGTTTACTGTATCCCTCTGCCCTTCTTATTGACGATGAAACACAGAAATTACATTGGAATTAAATACAAATGTCACAATGTCGACTTACGTACAAGAAGACTGGCTCTTCTTACTGACTATGCTTTGAACCATTCCTGTGACACTAGTTATAGATTCCGAGGCTTCACTTCAGGTTCACTGTATCCCTTTGACCTTCTAATTGACGATGAAACACAGAAATTGCTTCGGAATTAAATAGAAAATGCACAATGCCGACTTAAGTACAACAACACTGACTCTTGCCACTGTCTATGATTTGAACCATTCCTGTGACACTAGTTATAGATTCCGATGCTTCACTTCATTTTTACTGTATCCCTTGGACTTTCTTATTGACGATGAAGCACAGAAATTGCATCGGAATTAAATACAAAAGGCACATTGCCGACTTAAGTACAAGAAGATTGACTCTTCTTACTGACTATGTTTTGAACCATTCCTGTGACACTAGTTATAGACTCTGATGCTTCACTTCG
Source organism: Schistocerca piceifrons (assembly GCF_021461385.2). Taxonomy (NCBI): domain Eukaryota; kingdom Metazoa; phylum Arthropoda; class Insecta; order Orthoptera; family Acrididae; genus Schistocerca; species Schistocerca piceifrons. Next base: position 6,097,482 of record NW_025727396.1, on the reverse strand, counting down.
GGTTTACTGTATCCCACAGACCTTCTTATTGACGATGAAACACAGAAATTGCATCGGAATTAAATACAAAAGGCACAATGCCTACTTATGTATAAGAAGACTGACTCTTCTTACTGACTATGTTTTGAACCATTCCTGTGACACTAGTTATAGATTCCGATGCTTCACTTCAAGTTTACTGTATCTCTCTGACCTTCTTATTGACGATGAAACACAGAAATTGCATCGGAATTAAATACAAAAGGAACAATGCCGGATTAAGTACAAGAAGGACTGACCCTTCTTACTGTCGATGTTTTGAACCATTCATGTGACACGAGTTATAGACCTGATGCTTCACTCCAGGTTTACTGTATCCCTTGGACCTTCTTATTGACGATGAAACACAGAAATTGCATCGAAATTAAATACAAAAGGCACAATGCCGACTTAAATACAAGAAGACTGGCTCTTCTTACTGACTATGCTTTGGACCATTCCTGTGACACTAGTTATAGATTCCGATGCTTCACTTCATGTTTACTGTTTCCCTCTGCCCTTCTTATTGACGATGAAACACAGAAATTGCATCGGAATTAAATACAAATTGCACAATGCCGACTGAAGTACAAGAAGACTGACTCTGCTCACTGTCTATGATTTGAACCATTTCTGTGATACTAGTTATAGATTTCGATGCTTCACTTCAGGTTTTATGTATCCCTTGGACGTTGTTATTGACGATGAAACACAGAAATTGCATCGGAATTAAATACAAAAGGCACAATGCCGACTTAAGTACAAGAACACTGACTCTTGCCACTGTCTATGATTTGAACCATTCATGTGACACTAGTTATAGATTCCGATGCTTCACTTCATGTTTACTGTATCTCTTGGACCTTCTTATTGACGATGAAACACAGAAATTGCATCAAAATTAAATACAAAAGGCACAATGCCGACTTAAGTACAAGAAGACTGACTCTTCTTACTGACTATGTTTTGAACCATTCCTGTGACACTAGTTATAGACTCTGATGCTTCACTTCAGGTGTACTGTATCCTTAGGACCTTCTTATTGAAGATGAATCACAGAAATTGCATCGGAATTAAATACAAAAGGCACAATGCCGACTTAAGTACAAGGATGCTGACTCTTCTTACTGACTATGATTTGAACCACTCCTGTGACACTAGTTACAGATTCCGATGCTTCACTCCAGGCTTACGGTATCCCTTGAATCTTCTTATTGACGATGAAACACAGAAATTGCATCGGAATTAAATACAAAAGGCACAATGCGGACTTAGTGCAAGAAGACTGACTCTTCTTACTGACTATGTTTTGAACCACTCCTGTGACACTAGTTACAGATTCTGATGCTTCACTCCAGGTTTACTGTATCCCATGGATCTTCTTATTGACGATGAAACACAGAAATTGCATTGGAATTAAATACAAATGGCACAATGCCGACTTAAGTACAAGAAGACTGGCTCTTCTCACTGACTATGCTTTGAACCATACCTGTGACACTAGTTATAGATTCCGAGGCTTCACTTCGGGTTCACTGAATCCCTTGGACCTTCTTATTGACGGTGAAACACAGAAATTGCATCGGAATTAAATACAAAAGGCACAATGCGGACTTAGTGCAAGAAGACTGACTCTTCTTACTGACTATGTTTTGAACCACTCCTGTGACACTAGTTACAGATTCCGATGCTTCACTCCAGGTTTACTGTATCCCTTGGACCTTCTTATTGACGGTGAAACACAGAAATTGCATCGGAATTAAATACAAAAGGCACAATGCCGACTTAAGTACAAGAAGACTGGCTCTTCTTACTGACTATGCTTTGAACCATACCTGTGACACTAGTTATAGATTCCGAGGCTTCACTTCGGGTTCACTGAATCCCTTGGACCTTCTTATTGACGGTGAAACACAGAAATTGCATCGGAATTAAATAGAAAACGCACAATGCCGTCTTAAGTACAAGAAGACTGACTCTTCCTACTGTCTATGTTTTGAACCATTCCTGTGACACTAGTTATAGATTCCAATGCTTCACTTCAGGTTTACTGTATCCCTCTGCCCTTCTTATTGACGATGAAACACAGAAATTACATTGGAATTAAATACAAATGGCACAATGTCGACTTACGTACAAGAAGACTGACACTTCTTACTGACTATGTTTTGAACCATTCATGTGACACTAGTTATAGATTCCGGTGCTTCACTTCAGGTTTACTGTATCCCTCTTCCCTTCTTATTGACGATGAAACACAGAAATTGCATCGGAATTAAATACAAAAGGCACAATGCCGGCATAAGTACAAGAAGACTGACTCTTCTTACTGACTATGTTTTGAACAAATCCTGTGACAGCAATTACAGACTCTGATGCTACACTTCAGGTGTACTGTATCCGTAGGACCGTCTTATTGAAGATGAAACACAGAAATTGCATCGGAATTAAATACAAAAGGCACAATGCCGACTTAAGTACAAGAAGACTGACTCTTCCTACTGTCTATGTTTTAAACCACTCCTGTGACACTAGTTACAGATTCCGATGCTTCACTCCAGGTTTACTGTATCCCTTGGACCTTCTTATTGACGGTGAAACACAGAAATTGCATCGGAATTAAATACAAAAGGCACAATGCCGACTTAAGTACAAGAAGACTGGCTCTTCTTACTGACTATGCTTTGAACCATACCTGTGACACTAGTTATAGATTCCGATACTTCACTTCGGGTTCACTGAATCCCTTGGACCTTCTTATTGACGATGAAACACAGAAATTGCATTGGAATTAAATACAAATGGCACAATGTCGACTTACGTACAAGAAGACTGGCTCTTCTTACTGACTATACTTTGAACCATTCCTGTGACACTAGTTATAGATTCCGAGGCTTCACTTCAGGTTCACTGTATCCCTTTGACCTTCTTATTGACGATGAAACACAGAAATTCCTTCGGAATTAAATAGAAAATTCACAATGCCGACTTAAGTACAACAACACTGACTCTTGCCACTGTCTATGATTTGAACCATTCCTGTGACACTAGTTATAGATTCCGATGCTTCACTTCAGGTTTACTGTTTCCCTCTGCCCTACTTATTGACGATGAAACACAGAAATTGCATCGGAATTAAATACAAATTGCACAATGCCGACTTAAGTACAAGAAGACTGACTCTGCTCACTGTCTATGATTTGAACCATTTCTGTGATACTAGTTATAGATTTCGATGCTTCACTTCAGGTTTTATGTATCCCTTGGACGTTCTTATTGACGATGAAACACAGAAATTGCATCGGAATTAAATACAAAAGGCACAATGCCGACTTAAGTACAAGAACACTGACTCTTGCCACTGTCTATGATTTGAACCATTCATGTGACACTAGTTATAGATTCCGATGCTTCACTTCATGTTTACTGTATCTCTTGGACCATCTTATTGACGATGAAACACAGAAATTGCATCAAAATTAAATACAAAAGGCACAATGCCGACTTAAGTACAAGAAGACTGACTCTTCTTACTGACTATGTTTTGAACCATTCCTGTGACACTAGTTATAGACTCTGATGCTTCACTTCAGGTGTACTGTATCCTTAGGACCTTCTTATTGAAGATGAATCACAGAAATTGCATCGGAGTTAAATACAAAAGGCACAATGCCGACTTAAGTACAAGGATACTGACTCTTCTTACTGACTATGATTTGAACCACTCCTGTGACACTAGTTACAGATTCCGATGCTTCACTCCAGGCTTACGGTATCCCTTGGATCTTCTTATTGACGATGAAACACAGAAATTGCATCGGAATTAAATACAAAAGGCACAATGCGGACTTAGTGCAAGAAGACTGACTCTTCTTACTGACTATGTTTTGAACCACTCCTGTGACACTAGTTACAGATTCTGATGCTTCACTCCAGGTTTACTGTATCCCATGGATCTTCTTATTGACGATGAAACACAGAAATTGCATTGGAATTAAATACAAATGGCACAATGCCGACTTAAGTACAAGAAGACTGACTCTTCTTACTGACTATCTTTTGAACCATTCCTGTGACACTAGTTATAGATTCTGATTCTTCACTTCAAGTTTACTGCATCCCTCTGACCTTCTTATTGTCGATGAAGCACATAAATTGCATCGGAATTAAATACAAAAGGCACAATGCCGGATTTAGTACAAGAGGACAGACTCTTCTTACTGTCTATGTTTTGAACCATTCATGTGACACGAGTTATAGATCTGATGCTTCACTCCAGCTTTACTGTATCCCTTGGACCTTCTTATTGACGATGAAACACAGAAATTGCATCGGAATTAAATACAAAAGGCACAATGGCGACTTAAGTACAAGAAGACTGACACTTCTTACTGACTATGTTTTACCATTCATGTGACACTAGTTATAGATTCCGGTGCTTCACTTCAGGTTTACTGTATCCCTCTTCCCTTATTATTGACGATGAAACACAGAAATTGCATCGGAATTAAATACAAAAGGCACAATGCCGACATAAGTACAAGAAGACTGACTCTTCTTACTGACTATGTTTTGAACAATTCCTGTGACACCAATTACAGACTCTGACGCTACACTTCAGGTGTACTGTATCTGTAGGACCGTCTTATTGAAGATGAAACACAGAAATTGCATCGGAATTAAATACAAAAGGCACAATGCCGACTTAAGTACAAGGATACTGACTCTTCTTACTGACTATCTTTTGAACCACTCCTGTGACACTAGTTACAGATTCCGATGCTTCACTCCAGGTTTACTGTATCCCTTGGATCTTCTTATTGACGATGAAACACAGAAATTGCATCGGAATTAAATACAAAAGGCACAATGCCGACTTAGTACAAGAAGACTGACTCTTCTTACTGATTATGTTTTGAACCAGTCCTGTGACACTAGTTACAGATTCCGATGCTTCACTCCATGTTTACTGTATCCCTTGGATCTTCTTATTGACGATGAAACACAGAAATTGCATCGGAAATAAATACAAAAGCCACAATGCCGGCTTAAGTACAAGAAGACTGGCTCTTCTTAACGACTGTGCTTTGAACCATTCCTGAAACACTAGTTATAGATTCCGAGGATTCACTTCAGGTTCACCGTATCCCTTTGACCTTCTTATTGACGATGAAACACAGAAGTTGCTTCGGAATTAAATTGAAAATGCACAATGCCGACTTATGTTCAAGAACACTGACTCTTGCCACTGTCTATGATTTGAACCATTCCTGTGACACTAGTTATAGATTCCGATGCTTCACTTCAGGTTTACTGTATCCCTTGGACCTTCTTATTGACGATGAAGCACAGAAATTGCATCGGAATTAAATACAAAAGGCACAATGCCGACTTAAGTACAAGAAGATTGACTCTTCTTACTGACTATGTTTTGAACCATTCCTGTGACACTAGTTATAGACTCTGATGCTTCACTTCCGGTTTAATGTATCGCTCGGAACTTCTTATTGAAGATGAAACACAAAGATTGCATCGGAATTAAATACAAAAGGCACAATGCCGACTTAAGTACAAGAACACTGACTCTTGCCACTGTCTATGATTTGAACCATTCCTGTGACACTAGTTATAGACTCTGATGCTTCACTTCACGTTTACTGTATCCCTAAGACCTTCTTATTGAAGATGAAACACAGAAATTACATCGGAATTAAATACAAAAGGCACAATGCCGACTTAAGTACAAGAATACTGACTCTTCTTACTGTCTATGTTTGAACCATCCCTGTGACACTACTTATAGATTCTGATGCTTCACTCCAGATTTACTGTATCCCTTGGACCTTCTTATTGACGATGAAATACAGAAATTGCATCGGAATTAAATACAAAAGGCACAATGCCGACTTTAGTACAAGAAGACTGACTCTTCTTACTGACTATGTTTTGAACCATTCCTGTGACACTAGTTATAGACTCTGATGCTTCACTTCTGATTTACTGTATCCCTCTGACGTTCTTGTTGACGATGAAACACAGAAATTGCGTCGGAATTAAATACAAATGGCACATTGCCGAATTAAGTACAAGAAGACTGACTCCTCTTACTGTCTATCCTTCGAACCATTCCTTTGACACTAGTTAGAGATTCCGAAGCTTCACTCTAGGTTTACTGTATCCCTTGGACCTTGTTATTGACGATGAAACACAGAAATTGCATCGGATTTAAATAAAAAAGGACAATGTCGACTTAAGTACAAGAAGACTGACTCATCTTACTGTCTCTGATTTGAACCATTCCTGTGACACTACTTACAGATTCCGATGCTTCACTTCAGGTTTACTGTATCCCTCTGACCTTCGTATTGACGATAAAACACAGAAATTTCATGGGAATTAAATAAAAAAGGCACAATGCCGACTTAAGTACAAGAAGACTGACTCTTCCTACTGTCTATGTTTTGAACCACACCTGTGACACTAGTTACAGATTCCGATGCTTCACTCCAGGTTTACTGTATCCCTCTTCCCTCATTATTGACGATGAAACACAGAAATTGCATCGGAATTAAATACAAAAGGCACAATGCCGACATAAGTACAAGAAGACTTACTCTTCTGACTGACTATGATTTGAACCATTCCCGTGACACTAGTTATAGATTCTGATGCTTCACTTCAGGTTTACTGTATCCCTTAGACCTTCTTATTGACGATGAAACACAGAAATTGCATCGGAAGTAAATACAAAAGGCACAATGGCGACTTAAGTACAAGAAGACCGACTCTTCTTACTGACTATGTTTTGAGCCACTCCTGTGACACTAGTTACAGATTCCGATGCTTCACTCCAGGTTTACTGAATCCCTTGGACGTTCTTATTGACGATGAAACACAGAAATTGCATCGGAATTAAATGCAAAATTCACAATGCCGACTTAAGTACAAGAAGACTGGCTCTACTTACTGACTATGTTTTGAACAATTCCTGTGACAGCAATTACAGACTCTGGTGCTACACTTCAGGTGTACTGTATCCGTAGGACCGTCTTATTGAAGATGAAACACAGAAATTGCATCGGAATTAAATACAAAAGGCACAATGCCGACTTAAGTACAAGAAGACTGACTCTTCCTACTGTCTATGTTTTAAACCACTCCTGTGACACTAGTTACAGATTCCGATGCTTCACTCCAGGTTTACTGTATCCCTTGGACCTTCTTATTGACGGTGAAACACAGAAATTGCATCGGAATTAAATACAAAAGGCACAATGCCGACTTAAGTACAAAAAGACTGGCTCTTCTTACTGACTATGCTTTGAACCATCCCTGTGACACTAGTTATAGATTCCGAGGCTTCACTTCGGGTTCACTGAATCCCTTGGACCTTCTTATTGACGGTGAAACACAGAAATTGCATCGGAATTAAATAGAAAACGCACAATGCCGTCTTAAGTACAAGAAGACTGACTCTTCCTACTGTCTATGTTTTGAACCATTCCTGTGACACTAGTTATAGATTCCAATGCTTCACTTCAGGTTTACTGTATCCCTCTGCCCTTCTTATTGACGATGAAACACAGAAATTGCATTGGAATTAAATACAAATGGCACAATGTCGACTTACGTACAACAAGACTGGCTCTTCTTACTGACTATGCTTTGAACCATTCCTGTGACACTAGTTATAGATTCCGAGGCTTCACTTCAGGTTCACTGTATCCCTTTGACCTTCTTATTGACGATGAAACACAGAAATTGCTTCGGAATTAAATAGAAAATTCACAATGCCGACTTAAGTACAACAACACTGACTCTTGCCACTGTCTATGATTTGAACCATTCCTGTGACACTAGTTATAGATTCCGATGCTTCACTTCAGGTTTACTGTTTCCCTCTGCCCTTCTTATTGACGATGAAACACAGAAATTGCATCGGAATTAAATACAAATTGCACAATGCCGACTTAAGTACAAGAAGACTGACTCTGCTCACTGTCTATGATTTGAACCATTTCTGTGATACTAGTTATAGATTTCGATGCTTCACTTCAGGTTTTATGTATCCCTTGGACGTTCTTATTGACGATGAAACACAGAAATTGCATCGGAATTAAATACAAAAGGCACAATGCCGACTTAAGTACAAGAACACTGACTCTTGCCACTGTCTATGATTTGAACCATTCATGTGACACTAGTTATAGATTCCGATGCTTCACTTCATGTTTACTGTATCTCTTGGACCATCTTATTGTCGATGAAACACAGAAATTGCATCAAAATTAAATACAAAAGGCACAATGCCGACTTAAGTACAAGAAGACTGACTCTTCTTACTGACTATGTTTTGAACCATTCCTGTGACACTAGTTATAGACTCTGATGCTTCACTTCAGGTGTACTGTATCCTTAGGACCTTCTTATTGAAGATGAATCACAGAAATTGCATCGGAATTAAATACAAAAGGCACAATGCCGACTTAAGTACAAGGATACTGACTCTTCTTACTGACTATGATTTGAACCACTCCTGTGACACTAGTTACAGATTCTGATGCTTCACTCCAGGTTTACTGTATCCCATGGATCTTCTTATTGACGATGAAACACAGAAATTGCATTGGAATTAAATACAAATGGCACAATGCCGACTTAAGTACAAGAAGACTGGCTCTTCTCACTGACTATGCTTTGAACCATTCCTGTGACACTAGTTATAGATTCCGAGTCTTCACTTCAGGTTCACTGTATCTCTTTGACCTTCTTATTGACGATGAATCACAGAAATTGCTTCGGAATTAAATAGAAAATGCACAATGCCGTATTAAGTACAAGAACACTGACTCTTGCCGCTGTCTATGACTTGAACCATTCCTGTGACACTAGTTACAGATTCCGATGCTTCATTCCAGGTTTACTGTACCCCTTGGACCTTCTTATTGACAATGAAACACAGAAATTGCATCGGAATTTAATACAAAAGGCACAATGCTGACATATGTACAAGAAGACTGACTCTTCTTACTGACTATGTTTTGAGCCATTCCTGTGACACTAGTTATAGATTCTGATGCTTCACTTCAAGTTTACTGCATCCCTCTGACCTTCTTATTGACGATGAAGCACATAAATTGCATCGGAATTAAATACAAAAGGCACAATGCCGGATTTAGTACAAGAGGACAGACTCTTCTTACTGTCTATGTTTTGAACCATTCATGTGACACGAGTTATAGATCTGATGCTTCACTCCAGCTTTACTGTATCCCTTGGACCTTCTTATTGACGATGAAACACAGAAATTGCATCGGAATTAAATACAAAAGGCACAATGGCGACTTAAGTACAAGAAGACTGACACTTCTTACTGACTATGTTTTGAACCATTCATGTGACACTAGTTATAGATTCCGGTGCTTCACTTCAGGTTTACTGTATCCCTCTTCCCTTATTATTGACGATGAAACACAGAAATTGCATCGGAATTAAATACAAAAGGCACAATGCCGACATAAGTACAAGAAGACTGACTCTTCTTACTGACTATGTTTTGAACAATTCCTGTGACACCAATTACAGACTCTGAAGCTACACTTCAGGTGTACTGTATCCGTAGGACCGTCTTATTGAAGATGAAACACAGAAATTGCATCGGAATTAAATACAAAAGGCACAATGCCGACTTAAGTACAAGGATACTGACTCTTCTTACTGACTATCTTTTGAACCACTCCTGTGACACTAGTTACAGATTCCGATGCTTCACTCCAGGTTTACTGTATCCCTTGGATCTTCTTATTGACGATGAAACACAGAAATTGCATCGGAATTAAATACAAAAGGCACAATGCCGACTTAGTACAAGAAGACTGACTCTTCTTACTGATTATGTTTTGAACCACTCCTGTGACACTAGTTACAGATTCCGATGCTTCACTCCATGTTTACTGTATCCCTTGGATCTTCTTATTGACGATGAAACACAGAAATTGCATCGGAAATAAATACAAAAGCCACAATGCCGGCTTAAGTACAAGAAGACTGGCTCTTCTTACTGACTGTGCTTTGAACCATCCCTGAAACACTAGTTATAGATTCCGAGGCTTCACTTAAGGTTCACCGTATCCCTTTGACCTTCTTATTGACGATGAAACACAGAAGTTGCTTCGGAATTAAATAGAAAATGCACAATGCCGACTTATGTTCAAGAACACTGACTCTTGCCACTGTCTATGATTTGAACCATTCCTGTGACACTAGTTATAGATTCCGATGCTTCACTTCAGGTTTACTGTATCCCTTGGACCTTCTTATTGACGATGAAGCACAGAAATTGCATCGGAATTAAATACAAAAGGCACAATGCCGACTTAAGTACAAGAAGATTGACTCTTCTTACTGACTATGTTTTGAACCATTCCTGTGACACTAGTTATAGACTCTGATGCTTCACTTCCGGTTTAATGTATCGCTCGGAACTTCTTATTGAAGATGAAACACAAAGATTGCATCGGAATTAAATACAAAAGGCACAATGCCGACTTAAGTACAAGAACACTGACTCTTGCCACTGTCTATGATTTGAACCATTCCTGTGACACTAGTTATAGACTCTGATGCTTCACTTCACGTTTACTGTATCCCTAAGACCTTCTTATTGAAGATGAAACACAGAAATTACATCGGAATTAAATACAAAAGGCACAATGCCGACTTAAGTACAAGAATACTGACTCTTCTTACTGTCTATGTTTGAACCATCCCTGTGACACTACTTATAGATTCTGATGCTTCACTCCAGATTTACTGTGTCCCTTGGACCTTCTTATTGACGATGAAATACAGAAATTGCATCGGAATTAAATACAAAAGGCACAATGCCGACTTTAGTACAAGAAGACTGACTCTTCTTACTGACTATGTTTTGAACCATTCCTGTGACACTAGTTATGGACTCTGATGCTTCACTTCTGATTTACTGTATCCCTCTGACGTTCTTGTTGACGATGAAACACAGAAATTGCGTCGGAATTAAATACAAATGGCACATTGCCGAATTAAGTACAAGAAGACTGACTCCTCTTACTGTCTATCTTTCGAACCATTCCTTTGACACTAGTTAGAGATTCCGAAGCTTCACTCTAGGTTTACTGTATCCCTTGGACCTTGTTATTGACGATGAAACACAGAAATTGCATCGGATTTAAATAAAAAAGGACAATGTCGACTTAAGTACAAGAAGACTGACTCATCTTACTGTCTCTGATTTGAACCATTCCTGTGACACTACTTACAGATTCCGATGCTTCACTTCAGGTTTACTGTATCCCTCTGACCTTCGTATTGACGATAAAACACAGAAATTTCATGGGAATTAAATAAAAAAGGCACAATGCCGACTTAAGTACAAGAAGACTGACTCTTCCTACTGTCTATGTTTTGAACCACACCTGTGACACTAGTTACAGATTCCGATGCTTCACTCCCGGTTTACTGTATCCCTCTTCCCTCATTATTGACGATGAAACACAGAAATTGCATCGGAATTAAATACAAAAGGCACAATGCCGACATAAGTACAAGAAGACTTACTCTTCTGACTGACTATGATTTGAATCATTCCCGTGACACTAGTTATAGATTCTGATGCTTCACTTCAGGTTTACTGTATCCCTTAGACCTTCTTATTGACGATGAAACACAGAAATTGCATCGGAAGTAAATACAAAAGGCACAATGGCGACTTAAGTACAAGAAGACCGACTCTTCTTACTGACTATGTTTTGAGCCACTCCTGTGACACTAGTTACAGATTCCGATGCTTCACTCCAGGTTTACTGAATCCCTTGGACGTTCTTATTGACGATGAAACACAGAAATTGCATCGGAATTAAATGCAAAATTCACAATGCCGACTTAAGTACAAGAAGACTGGCTCTACTTACTGACTATGTTTTGAACAATTCCTGTGACAGCAATTACAGACTCTGATGCTACACTTCAGGTGTACTGTATCCGTAGGACCGTCTTATTGAAGATGAAACACAGAAATTGCATCGGAATTAAATACAAAAGGCACAATGCCGACTTAAGTACAAGAAGACTGACTCTTCCTACTGTCTATGTTTTAAACCACTCCTGTGACACTAGTTACAGATTCCGATGCTTCACTCCAGGTTTACTGTATCCCTTGGACCTTCTTATTGACGGTGAAACACAGAAATTGCATCGGAATTAAATACAAAAGGCACAATGCCGACTTAAGTACAAAAAGACTGGCTCTTCTTACTGACTATGCTTTGAACCATACCTGTGACACTAGTTATAGATTCCGAGGCTTCACTTCGGGTTCACTGAATCCCTTGGACCTTCTTATTGACGGTGAAACACAGAAATTGCATCGGAATTAAATAGAAAACGCACAATGCCGTCTTAAGTACAAGAAGACTGACTCTTCCTACTGTCTATGTTTTGAACCATTCCTGTGACACTAGTTATAGATTCCAATGCTTCACTTCAGGTTTACTGTATCCCTCTGCCCTTCTTATTGACGATGAAACACAGAAATTGCATTGGAATTAAATACAAATGGCACAATGTCGACTTACGTACAACAAGACTGGCTCTTCTTACTGACTATGCTTTGAACCATTCCTGTGACACTAGTTATAGATTCCGAGGCTTCACTTCAGGTTCACTGTATCCCTTTGACCTTCTTATTGACGATGAAACACAGAAATTGCTTCGGAATTAAATAGAAAATTCACAATGCCGACTTAAGTACAACAACACTGACTCTTGCCACTGTCTATGATTTGAACCATTCCTGTGACACTAGTTATAGATTCCGATGCTTCACTTCAGGTTTACTGTTTCCCTCTGCCCTTCTTATTGACGATGAAACACAGAAATTGCATCGGAATTAAATACAAATTGCACAATGCCGACTTAAGTACAAGAAGACTGACTCTGCTCACTGTCTATGATTTGAACCATTTCTGTGATACTAGTTATAGATTTCGATGCTTCACTTCAGGTTTTATGTATCCCTTGGACGTTCTTATTGACGATGAAACACAGAAATTGCATCGGAATTAAATACAAAAGGCACAATGCCGACTTAAGTACAAGAACACTGACTCTTGCCACTGTCTATGATTTGAACCATTCATGTGACACTAGTTATAGATTCCGATGCTTCACTTCATGTTTACTGTATCTCTTGGACCATCTTATTGTCGATGAAACACAGAAATTGCATCAAAATTAAATACAAAAGGCACAATGCCGACTTAAGTACAAGAAGACTGACTCTTCTTACTGACTATGTTTTGAACCATTCCTGTGACACTAGTTACAGACTCTGATGCTTCACTTCAGGTGTACTGTATCCTTAGGACCTTCTTATTGAAGATGAATCACAGAAATTGCATCGGAATTAAATACAAAAGGCACAATGCCGACTTAAGTACAAGGATACTGACTCTTCTTACTGACTATGATTTGAACCACTCCTGTGACACTAGTTACAGATTCTGATGCTTCACTCCAGGTTTACTGTATCCCATGGATCTTCTTATTGACGATGAAACACAGAAATTGCATTGGAATTAAATACAAATGGCACAATGCCGACTTAAGTACAAGAAGACTGGCTCTTCTCACTGACTATGCTTTGAACCATTCCTGTGACACTAGTTATAGATTCCGAGTCTTCACTTCAGGTTCACTGTATCTCTTTGACCTTCTTATTGACGATGAATCACAGAAATTGCTTCGGAATTAAATAGAAAATGCACAATGCCGTATTAAGTACAAGAACACTGACTCTTGCCGCTGTCTATGACTTGAACCATTCCTGTGACACTAGTTACAGATTCCGATGCTTCACTCCAGGTTTACTGTACCCCTTGGACCTTCTTATTGACAATGAAACACAGAAATTGCATCGGAATTTAATACAAAAGGCACAATGCTGACATATGTACAAGAAGACTGACTCTTCTTACTGACTATGTTTTGAGCCATTCCTGTGACACTAGTTATAGATTCTGATGCTTCACTTCAAGTTTACTGCATCCCTCTGACCTTCTTATTGACGATGAAGCACATAAATTGCATCGGAATTAAATACAAGAGGCACAATGCCGGATTTAGTACAAGAGGACAGACTCTTCTTACTGTCTATGTTTTGAACCATTCATGTGACACGAGTTATAGATCTGATGCTTCACTCCAGCTTTACTGTATCCCTTGGACCTTCTTATTGACGATGAAACACAGAAATTGCATCGGAATTAAATACAAAAGGCACAATGGCGACTTAAGTACAAGAAGACTGACACTTCTTACTGACTATGTTTTGAACCATTCATGTGACACTAGTTATAGATTTCGATGCTTCACTTCAGGTTTACTGTATCCCTCTGACCTTCTTATTGACGATGAAACACAGAAATTGCATCGGAATTAAATACAAAAGGCACAATGCCGACATAAGTACAAGAAGACTGACTCTTCTTACTGACTATGTTTTGAACAATTCCTGTGACACCAATTACAGACTCTGAAGCTACACTTCAGGTGTACTGTATCCGTAGGACCGTCTTATTGAAGATGAAACACAGAAATTGCATCGGAATTAAATACAAAAGGCACAATGCCGACTTAAGTACAAGGATACTGACTCTTCTTACTGACTATCTTTTGAACCACTCCTGTGACACTAGTTACAGATTCCGATGCTTCACTCCAGGTTTACTGTATCCCTTGGATCTTCTTATTGACGATGAAACACAGAAATTGCATCGGAATTAAATACAAAAGGCACAATGCCGACTTAGTACAAGAAGACTGACTCTTCTTACTGATTATGTTTTGAACCACTCCTGTGACACTAGTTATAGATTCCGATGCTTCACTCCATGTTTACTGTATCCCTTGGATCTTCTTATTGACGATGAAACACAGAAATTGCATCGGAAATAAATACAAAAGCCACAATGCCGGCTTAAGTACAAGAAGACTGGCTCTTCTTACTGACTGTGCTTTGAACCATTCCTGAAACACTAGTTATAGATTCCGAGGCTTCACTTAAGGTTCACCGTATCCCTTTGACCTTCTTATTGACGATGAAACACAGAAGTTGCTTCGGAATTAAATAGAAAATGCACAATGCCGACTTATGTTCAAGAACACTGACTCTTGCCACTGTCTATGATTTGAACCATTCCTGTGACACTAGTTATAGATTCCGATGCTTCACTTCAGGTTTACTGTATCCCTTGGACCTTCTTATTGACGATGAAGCACAGAAATTGCATCGGAATTAAATACAAAAGGCACAATGCCGACTTAAGTACAAGAAGATTGACTCTTCTTACTGACTATGTTTTGAACCATTCCTGTGACACTAGTTATAGACTCTGATGCTTCACTTCCGGTTTACTGTATCGCTCGGAACTTCTTATTGAAGATGAAACACAAAGATTGCATCGGAATTAAATACAAAAGGCACAATGCCGACTTAAGTACAAGAACACTGACTCTTGCCACTGTCTATGATTTGAACCATTCCTGTGACACTAGTTATAGACTCTGATGCTTCACTTCACGTTTACTGTATCCCTAAGACCTTCTTATTGAAGATGAAACACAGAAATTACATCGGAATTAAATACAAAAGGCACAATGCCGACTTAAGTACAAGAATACTGACTCTTCTTACTGTCTATGTTTGAACCATCCCTGTGACACTACTTATAGATTCCGATGCTTCACTCCAGGTTTACTGTACCCCTTGGACCTTCTTATTGACAATGAAACACAGAAATTGCATCGGAATTTAATACAAAAGGCACAATGCTGACATATCTACAAGAAGACTGACTCTTCTTACTGACTATGTTTTGAACCATTCCTGTGACACTAGTTATAGATTCTGATGCTTCACTTCAAGTTTACTGCATCCCTCTGACCTTCTTATTGACGATGAAGCACATAAATTGCATCGGAATTAAATACAAAAGGCACAATGCCGGATTTAGTACAAGAGGACAGACTCTTCTTACTGTCTATGTTTTGAACCATTCATGTGACACGAGCTATAGATCTGATGCTTCACTCCAGCTTTACTGTATCCCTTGGACCTTCTTATTGACGATGAAACACAGAAATTGCATCGGAATTAAATACAAAAGGCACAATGGCGACTTAAGTACAAGAAGACTGACACTTCTTACTGACTATGTTTTGAACCATTCATGTGACACTAGTTATAGATTCCGGTGCTTCACTTCAGGTTTACTGTATCCCTCTTCCCTTATTATTGACGATGAAACACAGAAATTGCATCGGAATTAAATACAAAAGGCACAATGCCGACATAAGTACAAGAAGACTGACTCTTCTTACTGACTATGTTTTGAACAATTCCTGTGACACCAATTACAGACTCTGAAGCTACACTTCAGGTGTACTGTATCCGTAGGACCGTCTTATTGAAGATGAAACACAGAAATTGCATCGGAATTAAATACAAAAGGCACAATGCCGACTTAAGTACAAGGATACTGACTCTTCTTACTGACTATCTTTTGAACCACTCCTGTGACACTAGTTACAGATTCCGATGCTTCACTCCAGGTTTACTGTATCCCTTGGATCTTCTTATTGACGATGAAACACAGAAATTGCATCGGAATTAAATACAAAAGGCACAATGCCGACTTAGTACAAGAAGACTGACTCTTCTTACTGATTATGTTTTGAACCACTCCTGTGACACTAGTTACAGATTCCGATGCTTCACTCCATGTTTACTGTATCCCTTGGATCTTCTTATTGACGATGAAACACAGAAATTGCATCGGAAATAAATACAAAAGCCACAATGCCGGCTTAAGTACAAGAAGACTGGCTCTTCTTACTGACTGTGCCTTGAACCATTCCTGAAACACTAGTTATAGATTCCGAGGCTTCACTTAAGGTTCACCGTGTCCCTTTGACCTTCTTATTGACGATGAAACACAGAAGTTGCTTCGGAATTAAATAGAAAATGCACAATGCCGACTTATGTTCAAGAACACTGACTCTTGCCACTGTCTATGATTTGAACCATTCCTGTGACACTAGTTATAGATTCCGATGCTTCACTTCAGGTTTACTGTATCCCTTGGACCTTCTTATTGACGATGAAGCACAGAAATTGCATCGGAATTAAATACAAAAGGCACAATGCCGACTTAAGTACAAGAAGATTGACTCTTCTTACTGACTATGTTTTGAACCATTCCTGTGACACTAGTTATAGACTCTGATGCTTCACTTCCGGTTTACTGTATCGCTCGGAACTTCTTATTGAAGATGAAACACAAAGATTGCATCGGAATTAAATACAAAAGGCACAATGCCGACTTAAGTACAAGAACACTGACTCTTGCCACTGTCTATGATTTGAACCATTCCTGTGACACTAGTTATAGACTCTGATGCTTCACTTCACGTTTACTGTATCCCTAAGACCTTCTTATTGAAGATGAAACACAGAAATTACATCGGAATTAAATACAAAAGGCACAATGCCGACTTAAGTACAAGAATACTGACTCTTCTTACTGTCTATGTTTGAACCATCCCTGTGACACTACTTATAGATTCTGATGCTTCACTCCAGATTTACTGTATCCCTTGGACCTTCTTATTGACGATGAAATACAGAAATTGCATCGGAATTAAATACAAAAGGCACAATGCAGACTTTAGTACAAGAAGACTGACTCTTCTTACTGACTATGTTTTGAACCATTCCTGTGACACTAGTTATAGACTCTGATGCTTCACTTCTGATTTACTGTATCCCTCTGACGTTCTTGTTGACGATGAAACACAGAAATTGCGTCGGAATTAAATACAAATGGCACATTGCCGAATTAAGTACAAGAAGACTGACTCCTCTTACTGTCTATCTTTCGAACCATTCCTTTGACACTAGTTATAGATTCCGAAGCTTCACTCTAGGTTTACTGTATCCCTTGGACCTTGTTATTGACGATGAAACACAGAAATTGCATCGGATTTAAATAAAACAGGACAATGTCGACTTAAGTACAAGAAGATTGACTCATCTTACTGTCTATGATTTGAACCATTCCTGTGACACTACTTACAGATTCCGATTCTTCACTTCAGGTTTACTGTATCCCTCTGACCTTCGTATTGACGATAAAACACAGAAATTTCATGGGAATTAAATAAAAAAGGCACAATGCCGACTTAAGTACAAGAAGACTGACTCTTCCTACTGTCTATGTTTTGAACCACTCCTGTGACACTAGTTACAGATTCCGATGCTTCACTCCAGGTTTACTGTATCCCTCTTCCCTTATTATTGACGATGAAACACAGAAATTGCATCGGAATTAAATACAAAAGGCACAATGCCGACATAAGTACAAGAAGACTTACTCTTCTTACTGACTATGATTTGAACCATTCCCGTGACACTAGTTATAGATTCTGATGCTTCACTTCAGGTTTACTGTATCCCTTAGACCTTCTTATTGACGATGAAACACAGAAATTGCATCGGAAGTAAATACAAAAGGCACAATGGCGACTTAAGTACAAGAAGACCGACTCTTCTTACTGACTATGTTTTGAACCACTCCTGTGACACTAGTTACAGATTCCGATGCTTCACTCCAGGATTACTGAATCCCTTGGACGATCTGATTGACGATGAAACACAGAAATTGCATCGGAATTAAATGCAAAATTCACAATGCCGACTTCAGTACAAGAAGACTGGCTCTACTTACTGACAATGCTTTGAAATATTCCTGTGACACTAGTTATAGATTCCGAAGCTACACTTCAGGTTCACTGTATCCCTTGGACCTTCTTATTGACGATGAAACACAGAAATTGCTTCGGAAATAAATAGAAAATGCACAATGCCGTCTTAAGTACAAGAAGACTGACTCTTTCTACAGTTTATGTTTTGAACCATTCCTGTGACACAAGTTATGAATTCCGATGCTTCACTTCAGGTTTACTGTATCCCTCTGCCCTTTTTATTGACGATGAAACACAGAAATTGCATCGGAATTAAATACAAAAGGCACAATGCCGAATTAAGTACAAGAAGGCTGACTCTTCTTACTGTCTATGTTTTGAAGTATTCATATGACACTAGTTATAGATTCCGATGCTTCATTTCAGGTTTACTGTATCCCTTGGACCTTGCAATTGACGATGAGACGCAGAAATCGCATCGGAATTAAATAGAAAAAGCCCAATGCTGACTTAAGTACAAGAACACTAACTCTTCCTACTCTCTATGTTTTGAACCATTCCTGTGACATTAGTTTTTTATTCCGATGCTTCACTTGAGGTTTACTGTATCCCTCGGACCTTCTTATGGACGATGAAACACAGAAATTGCATCGGCATGAAATACAAAAGGCACAATGCCGACTTAAGTACAAGAAGACATACTCTTCCATCTCTCTATGCTTTGAACCAATCCTGTGACACTAGTTATAGATTCCGATGCTTCACTTCAGTTTTGCTGTATCCATTTGACCTTCTTATTGACGATGAAACACAGAAATTGCATCGCAATTAAATAGAAAAGGCACAATACCGACATAAGTACAAGAAGACTGACTCTTCCTACTGTTTATGTTTTGAACCATTCCTGTGACACTAGTTATAGATTCCGATGCTTCACTTCAGGTTTACTGTATCCCTTGGACCTTCTTATTGACGATGAAACACAGAAATTGCATCGGAATTAAATACAAAAAGCACAATGCCGACTTAAGTACAAGAAGACTGACTCTTCTTTCCGACTATGTTTTGAACCATTCCTATGACACTAGTTATAGACTCTGATGCTTCACTTCAGGTTTACTGTATAACTAGGACCTTCTTATTGAAGATGAGACACAGAAATTGCATCTGAATCAAATACAAAAGGCACAATGCCGACTTAAGTACAAGAGTACTGACTCTTCTTACTGTCTATCCCTGTGACACTAGTTATAGATTCCAATGCTTCACTCCAGGTTTACTGTATCTCTTGGACCTTCTTATTGACGATGAAACACGGAAATTGCATCGGAATTGAATACAAATGGCACAATGCCAAATTAAAGACAAGAAGACTGACTCTTCTTACTGTCTATGTTTTGAACCATTCCTTTGACACTAGTTATAGATTCCGATGCTTCACTCTATGTTTACTGTATCTCTTGGACCTTCTTATTGACGATGAAACACAGAAATTGCATCGGCATTAAATACAAAAGGCCCAATGCCAACTTAAGAACAAGAAGACTGACTCTTCTTACTGACTATGCTTTGAACCATTCCTGTGACACTAGTTATAGCTTCTGATGCTTCACTTCAGGTTTACTGTATCCCACCGACCTTCTTATTGACGATGAAACACAGAAATTGCATCGGAATTAAATACAAAAGGCACAATGCCGACTTAAGTACAAGAAAACTGATTCTTCTTACTGACTATGTTTTGAACCACTCCTGTGACACTAGTTATTGATTCTGATGCTTCAGTTCAAGTTTACTGTATCCCTCTGACCTTCTTATTGCTATGAAACACAGAAATTGCAACGGAATTAAATACCAAAGGCACAATGCCGGATTAAGTACAAGAAGACTGACTCTTCTTACAGCCTATGTTTGAACCATTCATGTGACACGAGTTGTAGATTCCGATGCTTCACTCCTGGTTTACTGTATCCCGTGGACCTTCTTATTGACGATGAACACAGAAATTGCATCGGAATTATATACAAAAGGCACAATGGCGACTTAAGTACACGTGGACTGACTCTTCTTACTGACTATGTTATGAACCATTCATGTGACACTAGTTATAAATTCCGGTGCTTCACTTCAGGTCTACTGTATCCCTTGGACCTTCGTATTGACGATGAAACACAGAAATTGCATCGGAATTAAATACAAAAGGCACAATGCCGAATAAGTAGAAGAAGACTTACACTTCCATCTCTCTATGTTTTGAACCATTCCCGGGACACTAGTTATAGATTCCGATGCTTCACTTCAGTTTTACTGTATCCATCTGACCTTCTTATTGACGATGAAACACAGAAATTGCATCGGATTTAAATAAAAAAGGACAATGTCGACTTAAGTACAAGAAGACTGACTCATCTTACTGTCTATGATTTGAACCATTCCTGTGACACTACTTACAGATTCCGATGCTTCACTTCAGGTTTACTGTATCCCTCTGACCTTCGTATTGACGATAAAACACAGAAATTTCATGGGAATTAAATAAAAAAGGCACAATGCCGACTTAAGTACAAGAAGACTGACTCTTCCTACTGTCTATGTTTTGAACCACTCCTGTGACACTAGTTACAGATTCCGATGCTTCACTCCAGGTTTACTGCATCCCTTGGACCTTCTTATTGACGGTGAAACACAGATATTGCATCGGAATTAAATACAAAAGGCACAATGCCGACTTAAGTACAAGAAGACTGGGTCTTCTTACTGACTATGCTTTGAACCATACCTGTGACACTAGTTATAGATTCCGATGCTTCACTTCAGGTTTACTGTATCCCTCTGCCCTTCTTATTGACGATGAAACACAGAAATTGCATCGGAATTAAATACAAATGGCACAATGCCGACTTAAGTACAAGAAGACTTACTCTTCTTACTGACTATGATTTGAACCATTCCTGTGACACTAGTTATAGATTCTGATGCTTCACTTCAGGTTTACAGTATCCCTTAGACCTTCTTATTGACGATGAAACACAGAAATTGCATCGGAAGTAAATACAAAAGGCACAATGGCGACTTAAGTACAAGAAGACCGACTCTTCTTCCTGACTATGTTTTGAACCACTCCTGTGACACTAGTTACAGATTCCGATGCTTCACTCCAGGTTTACTGAATCCCTTGGACGTTCTTATTGACGATGAAACACAGAAATTGCATCGGAATTAAATGCAAAATTCACAATGCCGACTTATATACAAGAAGACTGGCTCTACTTACTGACAATGCTTTGAAATATTCCTGTGACACTAGTTATAGATTCCGAGGCTACACTTCAGGTTCACTGTATCCCTTGGACCTTCTTATTGACGATGAAACACAGAAATTGCATCTGAATCAAATACAAAGGGCACAATGCCGACTTAAGTACAAGAATACTGACTCTTCTTACTGTCTATCCCTGTGACACTAGTTATAGATTCCAATGCTTCACTCCAGGTTTACTGTATCTCTTGGACCTTCTTATTGACGATGAAACACGGAAATTGCATCGGAATTGAATACAAATGGCACAATGCCAAATTAAACACAAGAAGACTGACTCTTCTTACTGTCTATGTTTTGAACCATTCCTTTGACACTAGTTATAGATTCCGATGCTTCACTCTATGTTTACTGTATCTCTTGGACCTTCTTATTGACGATGAAACACAGAAATTGCATCGGAATTAAATACAAAAGGCACAATGGCGACTTAAGTACAAGAGGACTGACTCTTCTTACTGACTATGTTTTGAACCATTCATGTGACACTAGTTATAAATTCCGGTACTTCACTTCAGGTCTACTGTATCCCTTGGACCTTCGTATTGACGATGAAACACAGAAATTGCATCGGAATTAAATACAAAAGGCACAATGCCGAATAAGTAGAAGAAGACTTACACTTCCATCTCTCTATGTTTTAAACCATTCCTGTGACACTAGTTATAGATTCCGATGCTTCGCTTCAGTTTTACTGTATCCATCTGACCTTCTTATTGACGATGAAACACAGAAGTTGCATCGGAATTAAATAGAAAAGGCACAATACCGAATTAAGTACAAGATGACTGACTCTTCCTACTGTTTATGCTTTGAAACATTCCTGTGACACTAGATTTTTATTCCGATGCTTCACTTAAGGTTAACAGAATCCCTCGGACCTTCATATGGACGATGAAACACAGAAATTGCATCGGAATGAAATACAAAAGGCACAATGCCGACTTAAGTACAAGAAGACTTACTCTTCCATCTCTATATGTTTTGAACCATTCCTGTGACACTAGTTATTGATTCCGATGCTTCACTTCAGGTTTACTGTATCCCTTGGACCTTCTTATTGACGATGATACACAGAAATTGCATCGGAATTAAATAAAAAAGCACAATGCCGAATTAAGTACAAGAAGACTGACTCCTCTTACTGTCTATGTTTTGAACTATTCATATGACACTAGTTATAGATTCTGATGCTTCATTTTAAGTTTACTGTATCCCTTGGACCTTCCTATTGACGTTGAGATACAGAAATCGCATCGGAATTAAATAGAAAAGGCACAGTACCGACTTAAGTACAAGAAGACTGACTCTTCCTACTGTTTATGTTTTGAACCATTCCTGTGACACTAGTTATGGATTCCGATGCTTCACTTCAGGTTTACTGTATCCCTTGGACCTTCTTATTGACGATGAAACACAGAAATTGCATCGGAATTAAATAGAAAAGGTACAATGCCGACTTAAGTACAAGAAGACTGACTCTTCCTACTGTCTATGGTTTGAACCAATCCTGTGACACTAGTTATAGATTCCAATGCCTCACTTCAGGTTTACTGTATCTCTCTGCCCTTCTTATTGACGATGATACACAGAAATTGCAACGGAATTAAATTCAAATGGCACAATGCCGACTTAAGTACAAGAAGACTGACTCTTCTTCTGTCTATGATTTGAACCATTCCTGTGACACTAGTTATAGATTTCGATGCTTCACTTCAGGTTTACTGTATCCCTTGAACCATCATATTGACGATGAATCACTGAAACTGCATCGGAATTAAATACAAAAGGCACAATGCAGACTTAAGAACAAGAAGACTGACTCTTCTTACTGACTATGTTTTGAACCACTCCTGTGACACTAGTTACAGATTCCGATGCTTCACTCCAGGTTTACTGAATCCCTTGGACGTTCTTATTGACGATGAAACACAGAAATTGTATCGGAATTAAATACAAAAGGCACAATGCCGACTTAAGTGCAAGAAGACTGGCTCTTCTTACTGACTATGCTTTGAAGCATTCCTGTGACACTAGTTATAGATTCCGAGGCTTCACTCCAGGTTCACTGTATCCCTTCGATCCTTCTTATAGACGATGGAACACAGAAATTGCTTCGGAATTAAATAGAAAATGCACAATGACGACTTAAGTTCAAGAAGTCTGACTCCTCCTACTGTCTATGTTTTGAACCATTCCTGTGACACTAGTTATAAATTCCGTTGCTTCACTTCAGGTTTACTGTATCCCTTGGACCTTCTTATTGACGATGAAACACAGAAATTGCATCGGAATTAAATACAAAAGGCACAATGCCGACTTTTGTACAAGAAGACTGACTCTTCTTACTGACTATGTTTTGAACCATTCCTCTGACACTAGTTATAGATTCAAATGCTTCACTTGAGATTTACTGTATCCCTCTGACCTTCTTATTGACGATGAAACACAGAAATTGCATAGGAATTAAATACAAAAGGCACAATGCATACTTAAGTACAAGAAGACTGACTCTGCTTACTGTCTATGTTTTGAACCATTTCTGTGATACTAATTATAGATTTCGATGCTTCTCTTCAGGATTTCTGTATCCCTTGGACCTTCTTATTGACGATGAAACACAGAAATTGCATCGGAATTAAATACAAAAGGCACAATGCCGACTTAAGAACAAGAAGACTGACTCTTCTTACTGACTATGTTTTGAACCATTCCTGTGACACTAGTTATAGATTCCGATGCTTCAGTTCAATTTTACTGTATCCCTCTGCCCTTCTTATTGACGATGAAACACAGAAATTTCATCGGAATTAAATACAAAAGGCACAATGCCGGATTAAGTACAAGAAGACTGACTCTTCTTACTGTCTATGTTTTGAACCATTCATGTGACACGAGTTATAGATTCCGATGCTTCACTCAAGGTTTACTGTATCCCGTGGACCTTCTTATTGACGATGAAACACAGAAATTGCATCGGAATTAAATACAAAAGGCACATTGCCGACATAGGTACAAGAAGACTGACACTTCTTACTGACTATGATTTGAACCATTCCTGTGACACTAGTTACGGATTCCGATGCTTCACTCCAGGTTTACTGAATCCCTTGGACGTTCTTATTGACGATGAAACACAGAAATTGCATCGGAATTAAAAACAAAAGCACAATGCCGACTTAAGTACAAGAAGACTGGCTCTTCTTACTGACTATGCTTTGAACCATTCCTGTGACACTAGTTATAGATTCCGAGGCTTCACTTCAGGTTCACTGTATCCCTTGGACCTTCTTATTGACGATGAAACACAGAAATTGCTTCGGAATTACATAGAAAATGCACAATGCCGACTTAAGTACAAGAAGACTGACTCTTCCTACTGTCTATGTTTTGAACCATTCCTGTGACACTTGTTATAAATTCCGATGCTTCACTTCAGGTTTATTGTATCCCTCTGCCCTTCTTATTGACGATGAAACACAGTAATTGCATCGGAATTAAATACAAAAGGCACAATGCATACTTAAGTACAAAAAGACTGACTCTGCTTACTGTCTATGTTTTGAACCATTTCTGTGATACTAGTAATAGATTTCGATGCTTCACTTCAGGTTTTCTGTATCCCTTGGACCTTCTTATTGACGATGAAACACAGAAATTGCATCGGAATTAAATACAAAACGTTCAATGCCGACTTAAGTACAAGAAGACTGACTCTTCTTACAGTCTATGTTTAGAACCCTCCCTGTGACACTAGTTATAGATTCCGATGCTTCACTCCAGGTTTACTGTATCTCTTGGACCTTCTTATTGACGATGAAACACAGAAATTGCATCGGAATTAAATACAAAAGGGACAATGCCGACTTTTGTACAAGAAGACTGACTCTTCTTAGTGATTATGTTTTGAACCATTCCTGTGACACTAGTTATAGATTCAGATGCTTCACTTGAGATTTACTGTTTCCCTCTGACCTTCTTATTGACGATGAAACACAGAAATTGCATCGGAATTAAATACAAAAGGCACAATGCCAAATTAAGTACAAGAAGAGTGACTTTTCTTACTGTCTATGTTTTGAACTATTCATATGACACCAGTTATAGATTCCGATGCTTCATTTCAGGTTGACTGTATCCCTTGGACCTTCCTATTGCCGATGAGACACAGAAATCGGATCGTAATTAAATAGAAAAAGCACAATGCCGACTTAAGTACAAGAAGACCGACTCTTCCTACTCTCTATGTTTTGAACCATTCCTGTGACACTAGTTTTTTTTTTCAGATGCTTCACTTCAGTTTTACTGTATCCATCTGACCTTCTTATTGACGATGAAACACAGATATTGCATCGGAATTAAATAGAAAAGGCACAATAACGACATAAGTACAAGAAGACTGACTCTTCCTACTGTCTATGTTTTGAACCATTCCTGTGACACTAGTTATAGATTCCGATGCTTCACTTCAGGTTTACTGTATCCCTATGACCTTCGTATTGACGATGAAACACAGAAATTGCATCGGATAGAAATACAAAAGGGACAATGCCGACTTAAGTACGTGTAGACTGACTTTTCCTACTGTCTATGATTTGAACCATTCCTGTGACACTAGTTATAGATTCCGATGGTTCATTTCAGATTTTCTATATCCCTTGGACCTTCTTATTGACGATGAAACACAGAAATTGCATCGGAATTAAATACAAAGGCACAATGCCGACTTAAGTACAAGAATACTGACTCTTCTTACTGACTATGTTTTGAACCATTCCTGTGACACTAGTTATAGATTCCGATGCTTCACTTCATGTTTACTGTATCCGTCTGTCCTTCTTATTGACGATGAAACACAGAAATTGCATCGGAATTAAATACAAAAGGCACAATATCGACTTAACTACAAGAAGACTGACTCTCCTTACTCACTATGATTTGAGCCATTCCTGTGAAACTAGTTATAGATTCCAATGCTTCACTCTAGGTTTACTGTATCCCTTGGACCTTCTTATTGACGATGAAACACAGAAATTGCATCGGAATTAAATAGAATAGGAACAATGCCGACTTAAGTACAAGAAGACTGACTCTTCCTACTGTCTATGCTTTGAACCATTCCTGTGACACTAGTTGTAGATTCCGATGCTTCACTTCAGGTTTACTGTATCCCTCTGCCCTTCTTATTGACGATGAAACATAGAAATTGCATCGGAATTAAATACAAAAGACACAATGCCGACTTAAGTACAAGAAGACTGACTCTTCTTACTGATTATGTTTTGAACCACTCCTGTGACACTAGTTACAGATTCGGTTGCTTCACTCCATGTTTACTGTATCCCTTGGATCTTCTTATTGACGATGAAACACAGAAATTGCATTGGAATTAATTACAAAAGCCACGATGCCGGCTTAAGTAGAAGAAGACTAGCTCTTCTTACTGACTATGCTTTGAACCATTCCTGAGACACTAGTTATAGATTCCGAGGCTTCACTTCAGGTTCACCGTATCCCTTTGACCTTCTTATTGACGATGAAACACAGAAGTTGCTTCGGAATTAAATAGAAAATGCACAATGCCGACTTAAGTACAAGAACACTGACTCTTGCCACTGTCTATGATTTGAACCATTCCTGTGACACTAGTTGTAGATTCCGATGCTTCACTTCAGGTTTACTGTATCCCTTGGACCTTCTTATTGACGATGAAGCACAGAAATTGCATCGGAATTAAATACAAAAGGCACAATGCCGACTTAAGTACAAGAAGATTGACTCTTCTTACTGACTATGTTTTGAACCATTCCTGTGCCGCTAGTTAAAGACTCTGATGCTTCACTTCCGGTTTACTGTATCGCTCGGACCTTCTTATTGAAGATGAAACACAAAGATTGCATCGGAATTAAATACAAAAGGCACAATGCCGACTTAAGTACAAGAACACTGACTCTTGCCACTGTCTATGATTTGAACCATTCCTGTGACACTAGTTATAGACTCTGATGCTTCACTTCACGTTTACTGTATCCCTAAGACCTTCTTATTGAAGATGAAACACAGAAATTACATCTGAATTAAATACAAAAGGCACAATGCCGACTTAAGTACAAGAATACTGACTCTTCTTACTGTCTATGTTTGAACCATCCCTGTGACACTACTTATTGATTCTGATGCTTCACTCCATATTTACTGTA
This sequence comes from Schistocerca piceifrons, assembly GCF_021461385.2. Taxonomy (NCBI): domain Eukaryota; kingdom Metazoa; phylum Arthropoda; class Insecta; order Orthoptera; family Acrididae; genus Schistocerca; species Schistocerca piceifrons. The sequence goes on along the minus strand of NW_025727396.1, from coordinate 6,069,144 downwards.
TCCCTTGGACCATCTTATTGACGATGAAACACAGAAATTGCATCGGAATTAAATACAAAAAAGGCACAATGCCGACCTTAGTACAAGAAGACTGACTCTTCTTACTGACTATGTTTTGAACCATTCCTGTGACACTAGTTATAGACTCTGATGCTTCACTTCTGATTTACTGTATCCCTCTAACGTTCTTCTTGACGATGAAACACAGAAATCGCGTCGGAATTAAATACAAATGGCACAATGCCGAATTAAGTACAAGAAGACTGACTCGTCTTACTGTCTATTTTTCGAACCATTCCTTTGACACTAGTTATAGATTCCGATGCTTCACTCTAGGTTTACTGTATCCCTTGGACCTTGTTATTGACGATGAAACACAAAAATTGCATCGGATTTAAATAAAAAAGGACAATGTCGACTTAAGTACAAGAAGACTGACTCATCTTACTGTCTATGATTTGAACCATTCCGTTGACACTACTTACAGATTCCGATGCTTCACTTCAGGTTTACTGTATCCCTCTGACCTTCGTATTAACGATAAAACACAGAAATTTCATGGGAATTAAATAAAAAAGGCACAATGCCGACTTAAGTACAAGAAGACTGACTCTTCCTACTGTCTATGTTTTGAACCACTCCTGTGACACTAGTTACAGATTCCGATGCTTCACTCCAGGTTTACTGTATCCGTTGGACCTTCTTATTGACGGTGAAAAACAGAAATTGCATCGGAATTAAATAGAAAAGGTACAATGCCGACTTAAGTACAAGAAGACTGGCTCTTCTTACTGACTATGCTTTGAACCATACCTGTGACACTAGTTATAGATTCCGATGCTTCACTTCAGGTTTACTGTATCCCTCTGCCCTTCTTATTGACGATGAAACACAGAAATTGCATCGGAATTAAATACAAATGGCACAATGCCGACTTAAGTACAAGAAGACTGACTCTGCTTACTGTCTATGATTTGAACCATTTCTGTGATACTAGTTATAGATTTCGATGCTTCACTTCAGGTTTTCTGTATCCCTTGGACGTTCTTATTGACGATGAAAGACAGAAATTGCATCGGAATTAAATACAAAAGGCACAATGCCGACTTAAGTACAAGAACACCGACTATTCCCACTGATTTGAACCACTAATGTGACTCTAGTTATAGATTCCGATGCTTCACTTCAGGTTTACTGTATCCCTTGGACCTTCTTATTGACGGTGAAACACAGAAATTACATCGGAATTAAATACAAAAGGCGCAATGCCACTCTCTATGATTTGAACCATTCATGTGACACGAGTTATAGATTCCGATGCTTCACTCCAGGTTTACTGTAACCCGTGGACTTTCTTATTGACGATGAAACACATAAATTGAATCGGAATTAAATACAAACGGCAGAATGCCGTCTTAAGTACAAGAAGACTTACTCTTCTTACTGACTATGATTTGAACCATTCCCGTGACACTAGTTATAGATTCTGATGCTTCACTTCAGGTTTACTGTATCCCTTAGACCTTCTTATTGACGATGAAACACAGAAATTGCATCGGAAGTAAATACAAAAGGCACAATGGCGACTTAAGTACAAGAAGACCGACTCTTCTTATTGACTATGTTTGAACCACTCCTGTGACACTAGTTACAGGTTCCGATGCTTCACTCCAGGTTTACTGAATCCCTTGGACGTTCGTATTGACGATGAAACGCAGAAATTGCATCGGAATTAAATGCAAAATAGACAATGCCGACTTAAGTACAAGAAGACTGGCTCTACTTACTGACTATGCTTTGAACCATTCCTGTGACACTAGTTATAGATTCCGAGGCTACACTTCAGGATCACTGCATCCCTTGGACCGTCTTATTGACGATGAAACACAGAAATTGCTTCGGAAATAAATAGAAAATGCACAATGCCGTCTTAAGTACAATAAGACTGACTCTTTCTACTGTTTATGTTTTGAACCATTCCTGTGACACAAGTTATGAATTCCGATGCTTCAGTTCAGGTTTACTGTATCCCTCTGCCCTTCTTATTGACGATGAAACACAGAAATTGCATCGGAATTAAATACAAAAGGCACAATGCCTACTTAAGTACAAGAAGACTGTCTCGTCTTACAGTCTATGTTTTGAACCATCCCTGTGACACTAGTTATAGATTCCGATGCTTCACTAAGGGGTTTACTGTATCCCTTGGACCTTCTTATTGACGATGAAACACAGAAATTGCATCGGAATTAAATACAAAATTCACAATGCCGACTTATGTACAAGAAGACAGACTCATCGTTCTGACTATGTTTTGAACCATTCCTGTGACACTAGTTATGGATTCCGATGCTTCACTTGAGATTTACTGTATCCCTCTGACCTTCTAATTGACGATGAAACACAGAAATTGCATCGGAATTAAATACAAAGGGCACAATGCTGACTTAAGTACAAGAAGGCTGACTCTTCTTACTGTCTATGTTTTGAACTATTCATATGACACTAGTTATAGATTCCGATGCTTCATTTCAGGTTTACTGTATACCTTGGACCTTGCAATTGACGATGAGACACAGAAATCGCATCGGAATTAAATAGAAAAAGCCCAATGCTGACTTAAGTACAAGAACACTGACTCTTCCTACTCTCTATGTTTTGAACCATTCCTTTGACACTAGTTTTTTATTCCGATGCTTCACTTGAGGTTTACTGTATCCCTCGGACCTTCTTATGGACGATGAAACACAGACATTGCATCGGCATGAAATACAAAAGGCACAATGCCGACTTAAGTACAAGAAGACTTACTCTTCCATCTCTCTATGTTTTGAACCATTCCTGTGACACTAGTTATAGATTCCGATGCTTCACTTTAGTTTTGCTGTATCCATCTGACCTTCTTATTGACGATGAAACACAGAAATTGCACCGCAATTAAATAGAAAAGGCACAATACCGACATAAGTACAAGAAGACTGACTCTTCCTACTGTTTATGTTTTGAACCATTCCTGTGACACTAGTTATAGATTCCGATGCTTCACTTCAGGTTTACTGTATCCCTTGGACCTTCTTATTGACGATGAAACACAGAAATTGCATCAGAATTAAATCCAAAAGCACAATGCCGACTTAAGTACAAGAAGACTGACTCTTCTTACCGACTATGTTTTGAACCATTCCTATGACACTAGTTATAGACTCTGATGCTTCACTTCAGGTTTACTGTATAACTAGGACCTTCTTATTGAATATGAGACACAGAAATTGCATCTGAATCAAATACAAAAGGCACAATGCCGACTTAAGTACAAGAATACTGACTCTTCTTACTGTCTATCCCTGTGACACTAGTTATAGATTCCAATGCTTTACTCCAGGTTTACTGTATCTCTTGGACCTTCTTATTGACGATGAAACACGGAAATTGCATCGGAATTGAATACAAATGGCACAATGCCGAATTAAAGACAAGAAAACAGACTCTTCCTACTGTCTATGTTTTGAACCATTCCTTTGACACTAGTTATAGATTCCGATGCTTCACTCTATGTTTACTGTATTTCTTGGACCTTCTTATTGACGATGAAGCACAGAAATTGCATCGGAATTAAATACAAAAGGCCCAATGCCGACTTAAGAACAAGAAGACTGACTCTTCTTACTGACTATGCTTTGAACCATTCATGTGACACTAGTTATAGCTTCCGATGCTTCACTTCAGGTTTACTGTATCCCACTGACCTTCTTATTGACGATGAAACACAGAAATTGCATCGGAATTAAATACAAAAGGCACAATGCCGACTTAAGTACAAGAAAACTGACTCTTCTTACTGACTATGTTTTGAACCATTCCTGTGACACTAGTTATTCATTCCGATGCTTCAGTTCAAGTTTACTGTACCCCTCTGACTTTCTTATTGCTATGAAACACAGAAATTGCATCGGTATTAAATACCAAAGGCACAATGCCGGATTAAGTACAAGAAGACTGACTCTTCTTACAGTCTATGTTTGAACCATTCATGTGACACGAGTTGTAGATTCCGATGCTTCACTCCTGGTTTACTGTATCCCGTGGACCTTCTTATTGACGATGAAACACAGAAATTGCATCGGAATGAAATACAAAAGGCACAATGCCGACTTAAGTACAAGAAGACTTACTCTTCCATCTCTATATGTTTTGAACCATTCCTGTGACACTAGTTATAGATTCCGATGCTTCACTTCAGGTTTACTGTATCCCTTGGACCTTCTTATTGACGATGATACACAGAAATTGCATCGGAATTAAATAAAAAAGCACAATGCCGAATTAAGTACAAGAAGACTGACTCTTCCTACTGTCTATGTTTTGAACCAATCCTGTGACACCAGTTATAGATTCCAATGCCTCACTTCAGGTTTACTGTATCTCTCTGCCCTTCTTATTGACGGTGATATACAGAAATTGCAACGGAATTATATTCAAATGGCACATTGCCGACTTAAGTACAAGAAGACTGACTCTTCTTCTGTCTATGTTTTGAACTATTCATATGACACTAGTTATAGGTTCTGATGCTTCATTTCAAGTTTACTGTATCCCTTGGACCTTCCTATTGACGATGAGATACAGAAATCGCATCAGAATTAAATAGAAAAGGCACAGTACCGACTTAAGTACAAGAAGACTGACTCTTCCTACTGTTTATGTTTTGAACCATTCCTGTGACACTAGTTATGGATTCCGATGCTTCACTTCAGGTTTACTGTATCCCTTGGACCTTCTTATTGACGATGAAACACAGAAATTGCATCGGAATTAAATACAAAAGGTACAATGCCGACTTAAGTACAAGAAGACTGACTCTTCCTACTGTCTATGTTTTGAACCATTCCTGTGACACAAGTTATGAATTCCGATGCTTCAGTTCAGGTTTACTGTATCCCTCTGCCCTTCTTATTGACGATGAAACACAGAAATTGCATCGGAATTAAATACAAAAGGCACAATGCCGAATTAAGTACAAGAAGGCTGACTCTTCTTACTGTCTATGTTTTGAACTATTCATATGACACTAGTTATAGATTCCGATGCTTCATTTCAGGTTTACTGTATCCCTTGGACCTTGCAATTGACGATGAGACACAGAAATCGCATCGGAATTAAATAGAAAAAGCCCAATGCTGACTTAAGTACAAGAACACTGACTCTTCCTACTCTCTATGTTTTGAACCATTCCTGTGACACTAGTACTGATTCCGATGCTTCACTTCAGTTTTGCTGTATCCATCTGACCTTCTTATTGACGATGAAACACAGAAATTGCATCGCAATTAAATAGAAAAGGCACAATACCGACATAAGTACAAGAAGACTGACTCTTCCTACTGTTTATGTTTTGAACCATTCCTGTGACACTAGTTATAGATTCCGATGCTTCACTTCAGGTTTACTGTATCCCTTGGACCTTCTTATTGACGATGAAACACAGAAATTGCATCAGAATTAAATCCAATAGCACAATGCCGACTTAAGTACAAGAAGACTGACTCTTCTTACCGACTATGTTTTGAACCATTCCTATGACACTAGTTATAGACTCTGATGCTTCACTTCAGGTTTACTGTATAACTAGGACCTTCTTATTGAATATGAGACACAGAAATTGCATCTGAATCAAATACAAAAGGCACAATGCCGACATAAGTACAAGAATACTGACTCTTCTTACTGTCTATCCCTGTGACACTAGTTATAGATTCCAATGCTTTACTCCAGGTTTACTGTATCTCTTGGACCTTCTTATTGACGATGAAACACGGAAATTGCATCGGAATTGAATACAAATGGCACAATGCCGAATTAAAGACAAGAAAACTGACTCTTCCTACTGTCTATGTTTTGAACCATTCCTTTGACACTAGTTATAGGTTCCGATGCTTCACTCTATGTTTACTGTATTTCTTGGACCTTCTTATTGACGATGAAGCACAGAAATTGCATCGGAATTAAATACAAAAGGCCCAATGCCGACTTAAGAACAAGAAGACTGACTCTTCTTACTGACTATGCTTTGAACCATTCATGTGACACTAGTTATAGCTTCCGATGCTTCACTTCAGGTTTACTGTATCCCACTGACCTTCTTATTGACGATGAAACACACAAATTGCATCAGAATTAAATACAAAAGGCACAATGGCGACTTCAGTACAAGAGGACTGACTCTTCTTACTGACTATGTTTTGAACCAATTACGTGACACTAGTTATAAATTCCGGTGCTTCACTTCAGGTCTACTGTATCCCTTGGACCTTCGTATTGACGATGAAACACAGAAATTGCATCGGAATTAAATACAAAAGGCACAATGCCGAATAAGTAGAAGAAGACTTACACTTCCATCTCTCTATGTTTTGAACCATTCCTGTGACACTAGTTATAGATTCCGATGCTTCACTTCAGTTTTACTGTATCCATCTGACCTTCGTATTGACGATGAAACACAGAAATTGCATCGGAATTAAATAGAAAAGCACAATACCGAATTAAGTACAAGAAGACTGACTCTTCCTACTGTTTATGTTTTGAAACTTTCCTGTGACACTAGATTTTTATTCCGATGTTTCACTTAAGGTTTACTGAATCCCTCGGACCTTCATATGGACGATGAAACACAGAAAATGCATCGGAATGAAATACAAAAGGCACAATGCCGACTTAAGTACAAGAAGACTTACTCTTCCATCTCTATATGTTTTGAACCATTCCTGTGACACTAGTTATAGATTCCGATGCTTCACTTCAGGTTTACTGTATCCCTTGGACCTTCTTATTGACGATGATACACAGAAATTGCATCGGAATTAAATAAAAAAGCACAATGCCGAATTAAGTACAAGAAGACTGACTCCTCTTACTGTCTATGTTTTGAACTATTCATATGACACTAGTTATAGGTTCTGATGCTTCATTTCAAGTTTACTGTATCCCTTGGACCTTCCTATTGACGATGAGATACAGAAATCGCATCGGAATTAAATAGAAAAGGCACACTACCGACTTAAGTACAAGAAGACTGACTCTTCCTACTGTTTATGTTTTGAACCATTCCTGTGACACTAGTTATGGATTCCGATGCTTCACTTCAGGTTTACTGTATCCCTTGGACCTTCTTATTGACGATGAAACACAGAAATTGCATCGGAATTAAATAGAAAAGGTACAATGCCGACTTAAGTACAAGAAGACTGACTCTTCCTACTGTCTATGTTTTGAACCAATCCTGTGACACCAGTTATAGATTCCAATGCCTCACTTTAGGTTTACTGTATCTCTCTGCCCTTCTTATTGACGGTGATATACAGAAATTGCAACGGAATTATATTCAAATGGCACATTGCCGACTTAAGTACAAGAAGACTGACTCTTCTTCTGTCTATGATTTGAACCATTCCTGTGACACTAGTTATAGATTTCGATGCTTCACTTCAGGTTTACTGTATCCCTTGAACCTTCATATTGACGATGAATCATTGAAACTGCATCGGAATTAAATACAAAAGGCACAATGCCGACTTAAGAACAAGAAGACTGACTCTTCTTACTGACTATGTTTTGAACCACTCCTGTGACACTAGTTACAGATTCCGATGCTTCACTCCAGGTTTACTGAATCCCTTGGACGTTCTTATTGACGATGAAACACAGAAATTGTATCGGAATTAAATACAAAAGGCACAATGCCGACTTAAGTGCAAGAAGACTGGCTCTTCTTACTGACTATGCTTTGAACCATTCCTGTGACACTAGTTATAGATTCCGAGGCTTCACTCCAGGTTCACTGTATCCCTTGGACCTTCTTATTGACGATGAAACACAGAAATTGCTTCGGAATTAAATAAAAAATGCACAATGCCGACTTAAGTTCAAGAAGTCTGACTCTTCTTACTGTCTATGTTTTGAACCATTCCTGTCACACTAGTTATAAATTCCGTTGCTTCACTTCAGGTTTAGTGTATCCCTCTGAAATTCTTATTGACGATGAAACACAGAAATTGCATCGGAATGAAATACAAAAGGCACAATGCATACTTAAGTACAAGAAGACTGACTCTGCTTACTCTCTATGTTTTGAACCATTTCTGTGATACTAGTTATAGATTTCGATGCTTCACTTCAGAGTTTCTGTATCCCTTGGACCTTGTTATTGACGATGAAACACAGAAATTGCATCGGAATTAAATACAAATGGCCCAATGCTGACTTAAGTTCAAGAAGACTGACTCTTCTTACTGACTATGTTTTGAACCACTCCTGTGACACTAGTTACAGATTCCGATGCTTCACTCCAGGTTTACTGTATCCCGTGGACCTTCTTATTGACGATGAAACACAGAAATTGCATCGGAATTAAATACAAAAGGCACAATGCCGACTTATGTACAAGAAGACTGAGTCTTCTTACTGACTATGTTTTGAACCATTCCTGTGACACTAGTTATAGATTCAGATGCTTCACTTGAGATTTACTGTATCCCTCTGACCTTCTTATTGACGATGAAACACAGAAATTGCATCGGAATTAAATACAAAAGGCACAATGCCAAATTAAGTTCAAGAAGAGTGACTCTTCTTACTGTCTATGTTTTGAACTATTCGTATGACACCAGTTATAGATTCCGATGCTTCATTTCAGGTTTACTGTATCCCTTGGACTTTCCTATTGAAGATGAGACACAGAAATCGGATCGTAATTAAATAGAAAAAGCACAATCCGACATAAGTACAAGAAGACTGACTCTTCCTACTCTCTATGTTTTGAACCATTCCTGTGACACTAGTTATAGATTCCGATGCTTCACTTCAGTTTTGCTGTATCCATCTGACCTTCTTAATGACGATGAAACACAGAAATTGCATCGCAATTAAATTGAAAAGGCACAATACCGACATAAGTACAAGAAGACTGTCTCTTCCTACTGTTTATGCTTTGAACCATTCCTGTGACACTGGTTATAGATTCCGATGCTTCACTTCAGGTTTACTGTATCCCTTGGACCTTCTTATTGACGATGAAACACAGAAATTGCATCGGAATTAAATCCAAAAGCACAATGCCGACTTAAGTACAAGAAGTCTGACTCTTCTCACCGACTATGTTTTGAACCATTCCTATGACACTAGTTATAGACTCTGATGCTTCACTTCAGGTTTACTGTATAACTAGGACCTTCTTATTGAAGATGAGACACAGAAATTGCATCTGAATCAAATACAAAAGGCACAATGCCGACTTAAGTACAAGAATACTGACTCCTCTTACTGTCTATCCCTGTGACACTAGTTATAGATTCCGATGCTTCACTCTATTTTTACTGTATTTCTTGGACATTCTTATTGACGATGAAACACAGAAATTGATTCGGAATTAAATACAAAAGGCCCAATGCCGACTTCAGACCAAGAAGACTGACTCTTCTTACTGACTATGCTTTGAACCATTCCTGTGACACTAGTTATAGCTTCCGATGCTTCACTTCAGGTTTACTGTATCCCACTGACCATCTTATTGACGATGAAACACAGAAATTGCATCGGAATTAAATACAAAAGGCACAATGCCGACTTAAGTACAAGAAAACTGACTCTTTATACTGACTATGTTTTGAACCATTCCTGTGACACTAGTTATTGATTCCGATGCTTCAGTTCAAGTTTACTGTATCCCTCTGACCTTCTTATTGCTATGAAACACAGAAATTGCATCGGTATTAAATACCAAAGGCACAATGCCGGATTAATTACAAGAAGACTGACTCTTCTTACAGTCTATGTTTGAACCATTCATGTGACACGAGTTGTAGATTCCGATGCTTCACTCCTGGTTTACTGTATCCCGTGGACCTTCTTATTGACGATGAAACACAGAAATTGCATCGGAATTAAATACAAAAGGCACAATGGCGCCTTAAGTGCAAGAGGACTGACTCTTGTTACTGACTATGTTTTGAACCATTCATGTGACACTAGTTATAAATTCCGGTGCTTCACTTCAGGTCTACTGTATCCCTTGGACCTTCGTATTGACGATGAAACACAGAAATTGCATCGGAATTAAATACATAAGGCACAATGCCGAATAAGTAGAGGAAGACTTACACTTCCATCTCTCTATGTTTTGAACCACTCCTGTGACACTAGTTATAGATTCCGATGCTTCACTTCAGTTTTACTGTATCCATCTGACCTTCTTATTGACGATGAAACACAGAAATTGCATCGGAATGAAATAGAAAAGGCACAATACCGAATTAAGTACAAGAAGACTGACCCTTCCTACTGTCTATGTTTTGAAACTTTCCTGTGACACTAGATTTTTATTCCGATGTTTCACTTAAGGTTTACTGATTCCCTCGGACCTTCATATGGACGATGAAACACAGAAATTGCATCGGAATGAAATACAAAAGGCACAATGCCGACTTAAGTACAAGAAGACTTACTCTTCCTTCTCTATATGTTTTGAACCATTCCTGTGACACTAGTTATAGATTCAGATGCCTCACTTCAGGTTTATTGTATCCCTTGGACCTTCTTATTGACGATGATACACAGAAATTGCATCGGAATTAAATAAAAAAGCACAATGCCGAATTAAGTACAAGAAGACCGACTCCTCTTACTGTCTAAGTTTTGAACTATTCATATGACACTAGTTATAGGATCTGATGCTTCATTTCAAGTTTACTGTATCCCTTGGACCTTCCTATTGACGATGAGATACAGAAATCGCATCGGAATTAAATAGAAAAAGCACAGTACCGACTTAAGTACAAGAAGACTGTCTCTTCCTACTGTTTATGTTTTGAACCATTCCTGTGACACTAGATATGGATTCCGATGCTTCACTTCAGGTTTACTGTATCCCTTGGACCTTCTTATTGACGATGAAACACAGAAATTGCATCGGAATTAAATTGAAAAGGTACAATGCCGACTTAAGTACAAGAAGACTGACTCTTCCTACTGTCTATGTTTTGAACCAATCCTGTGACACTAGTTATAGATTCCAATGCCTCACTTCAGGTTTACTGTATCTCTCTGCCCTTCTTATTGACGATGATACACTGAAAATGCAACGGAATTAAATTCAAATGGCACAATGCCGACTTAAGTACAAGAAGACTGACCCTTCTTCTGTCTATGATTTGAACCATTCCTGTGACACTAGTTATAGATTTCGATGCTTCACTTCAGGTTTACTGTATCCCTTGAACCTTCATATTGACGATGAATCATTGAAACTGCATCGGAATTAAATACAAAAGGCACAATGCCGACTTAAGTGCAAGAAGACTGGCTCTTCTTACTGACTATGCTTTGAACCATTCCTGTGACACTAGTTATAGATTCCGAGGCTTCACTCCAGGTTCACTGTATCCCTTGGACCTTCTTATTGACGATGAAACACAGAAATTGCTTCGGAATTAAATAGAAAGTGCACAATGCCGACTTAAGTTCAAGAAGTCTGACTCTTCCTACTGTCTATGTTTTGAACCATTCCTGTGACACTAGTTATAAATTCCGTTGCTTCACTTCAGGTTTACTGTATCCCTCTGAAATTCTTATTGACGATGAAACACAGAAATTGCATCGGAATTAAATACAAAAGGCACAATGCATACTTAAGTACAAGAAGACTGACTCTGCTTACTGTCTATGTTTTGAACCATTTCTGTGATACTAGTTATAGATTTCGATGCTTCACTTCAGGGTTTCTGTATCCCTTGGACCTTCTTATTGACGATGAAACACAGAAATTGCATCGGAATTAAATACAAATGGCCCAATACTGACTTAAGTTCAAGAAGACTGACTCTTCTTACTAACTATGTTTTGAATCACTCCTGTGACACTAGTTACAGATTCCGATGCTTCACTCCAGGTTTACTGAATCCCTTGGACGTTCTTAGTGACGATGAAACACAGAAATTGCATCGGAATTAAATACAAAAGGCACAATGCCGACTTAAGAACAAGAAGACTGACTCTCCTTACTGACTATGTTTTGAACCATTCCTGTGACACTAGTTATAGATTCCGATGCTTCAGTTCAATTTTACTGTATCCCTCTGACCTTCTTATTGACGATGAAACACAGAAATTTCATCGGAATTAAATAAAAAAGGCACAATGCCGGATTAAGTAGAAGAAGACTGACTTTTCTTAATGTCTATGTTTTGAACCATTCATGTGACACGAGTTATAGATTCCGATGCTTCACTCCAGGTTTACTGTATCCCGTGGACCTTCTTATTGACGATGAAACACAGAAATTGCATCGGAATTAAATACAAAAGGCACAATGCCGACATAAGTGCAAGAAGACTGACTCTTCTTACTGACTATGATTTGAACCATTCCTGTGACACTAGTTACAGATTCCGATGCTTCACTCCAGGTTTACTGAATCCCTTGGACGTTCTTATTGACGATGAAACACAGAAATTGCATCGGAATTAAATACAAAAGGCACAATGCCGACTTAAGTACAAGAAGACTGGCTCTTCTTACTGACTATGCTTTGAACCATCCCTGTGACACTAGTTATAGGTTCCGAGGCTTCACTTCATGTTCACTGTATCCCTTGGACCTTCTTATTGACGATGAAACACAGAAATGGCTTCGGAATTAAATAGAAAATGCACAATGCCGACTTATGTACAAGAAGACTGACTCTTCCTACTGTCTATGTTTTGAACCATTCCTGTGACACTAGTTATAAATTCCGATGCTTCACTTCAGGTTTACTGTATCCCTCTGCCCTTCTTATTGACGATGAAACACAGTAATTGCATCGGAATTAAATACAAAAGGCACAATGCATGCTTAAGTACAAAAAGACTGACTCTGCTTACTGTCTATGTTTTGAACCATTTCTGTGATACTAGTTATAGATTTCGATGCTTCACTTCAGGTTTTCTGTATCCCTTGGACCTTCTTATTGGCGATGAAACACAGAAATTGCATCGGAATTAAATACAAAAGGCACAATGCCAAATTAAGTACAAGAAGAGTGACTCTTCTTACTGTCTATGTTTTGAACTATTCATATGACACCAGTTATAGATTCCGATGCTTCATTTCAGTTTTGCTGTATCCATCTGACCTTCTTAATGACGATGAAACACAGAAATTGCATCGCAATTAAATAGAAAAGGCACAATACCGACATAAGTACAAGAAGACTGACTCTTCCTACTGTTTAGGTTTGGAACCATTCCTGTGACACTAGTTATAGATTCCGATGCCTCACTTCAGGTTTACTGTATCCATTGGACCTTCTTATTGACGATGAAACACAGAAATGGCTTCGGAATTAAATAGAAAATGCACAATGCCGACTTATGTACAAGAAGACTGACTCTTCCTACTCTCTATGTTTTGAACCATTCCTGTGACACTAGTTATAGATTCCGATGCTTCACTTCAGTTTTGCTGTATCCATCTGACCTTCTTAATGACGATGAAACACAGAAATTGCATCGCAATTAAATAGAAAAGGCACAATACCGACATAAGTACAAGAAGACTGACTCTTCCTACTGTTTAGGTTTGGAACCATTCCTGTGACACTAGTTATAGATTCCGATGCCTCACTTCAGGTTTACTGTATCCATTGGACCTTCTTATTGACGATGAAACACAGAAATTGCATCGGAATTAAATCCAAAAGCACAATGCCGACTTAAGTACAAGAAGACTGACTCTTCTCACCGACTATGTTTTGAACCATTCCTATGACACTAGTTATAGACTCTGATGCTTCACTTCAGGTTTACTGTATAACTAGGACCTTCTTATTGAAGATGAGACACAGAAATTGCATCTGAATCAAATACAAAAGGCACAATGCCGACTTAAGTACAAGAATACTGACTCTTCTTACTGTCTATCCCTATGACACTAGTTATAGATTCCAATGCTTCACTCCAGGTTTACTGTATCTCTTGGACATTCTTATTGACGATGAAACACAGAAATTTATTCGGAATTAAATACAAAAGGCCCAATGCCGACTTAAGACCAAGAAGACTGACTCTTCTTACTGACTATGCTTTGAACCATTCCTGTGACACTAGTTATAGCTTCCGATGCTTCACTTCAGGTTTACTGTATCCCACTGACCTTCTTATTGACGATGAAACACAGAAGTTGCATCGGAATTAAATACAAAAGGCACAATGGCGACTTAAGTACAAGAGGACTGACTCTTCTTACTGACTATGTTTTGAACCATTCATGTGACACTAGTTATAAATTCCGGTGCTTCACTTCAGGTCTACTGTATCCCTTGGACCTTCGTATTGACGATGAAACACAGAAATTGCATCGGAATTAAATACAAAAGGCACAATGCCGAATAAGTAGAAGAAGACTTACACTTCCATCTCTCTATGTTTTGAACCACTCCTGTGACACTAGTTATAGATTCCGATGCTTCACTTCAGTTTTACTGTATCCATCTGACCTTCTTATTGACGATGAAACACAGAAATTGCATCGGAATTAAATAGAAACGGCACAATACCGAATTAAGTACAAGAAGACTGACTCTTCCTACTGTTTATGTTTTGAAACTTTCCTGTGACACTAGATTTTTATTCCGATGTTTCACTTAAGGTTTACTGAATCCCTCGGACCTTCATATGGACGATGAAACACAGAAATTGCATCGGAATGAAATACAAAAGGCACAATGCCGACTTAAGTACAAGAAGACTTACTCTTCCTTCTCTATATGTTTTGAACCATTCCTGTGACACTAGTTATAGATTCCGATGCTGCACTTCAGGTTTACTGTATCCCTTGGACCTTCTTATTGACGATGAAACATAGAAATTGCATCGGAGTTAAATAGAAAAGGTACAATGCCAACTTAAGTACAAGAAGACTGACTCTTCCTACTGTCTATGTTTTGAACCAATCCTGTGACACTAGTAATAGATTCCAATGCCTCACTTCAGGTTTACTGTATCTCTCTGATCTTCTTATTGACGATGATACACAGAAATTGAAACGGAATTAAATTCATATGGCACAATGCCGACTTAAGAACAAGAAGACTGACTCTTCTTACTGACTATGTTTTGAACCACTCCTGTGACACTAGTTACAGATTCCGATGCTTGACTCCAGGTTTACTGAATCCCTTGGACGTTCTTATTGACGATGAAACACAGAAATTGTATCGGAATTAAATACAAAAGGCACAATGCCGACTTAAGTGCAAGAAGACTGGCTCTTCTTACTGACTATGCTTTGAACCATTCCTGTGACACTAGTTATAGATTCCGAGGCTTCACTCCAGGTTCACTGTATCCCTTGGACCTTCTTATTGACGATGAAACACAGAAATTGCTTCGGAATTAAATAGAAAATGCACATTGCCGACTTAAGTTCAAGAAGTCTGACTCTTCCTACTGTCTATGTTTTGAACCATTCCTGTGACACTAGTTATAAATTCCGTTGCTTCACTTCAGGTTTACTGTATCCCTCTGATATTCTTAATGACGATGAAACACAGAAATTGCATCGGAATTAAATACAAAAGGCACAATGCATACTTAAGTACAAGAAGACTGACTCTGCTTACTGTCTATGTTTTGAACCATTTCTGTGATACTAGTTATAGATTTCGATGCTTCACTTCAGGGTTTCTGTATCCCTTGGACCTTCTTATTGACGATGAAACACAGAAATTGCATCGGAATTAAATACAAATGTCCCAATGCTGACTTAAGTTCAAGAAGACTGACTCTTCTTCCTGACTATGTTTTGAACCACTCCTGTGACACTAGTTACAGATTCCGATGCTTCACTCCAGGTTTACTGAATCCCTTGGACGTTCTTAGTGACGATGAAACACAGAAATTGCATCGGAATTAAATACAAAAGGCACAATGCCGACTTAAGAACAAGAAGACTGACTCTCCTTACTGACTATGTTTTGAACCATTCCTGTGACACTAGTTATAGATTCCGATGCTTCAGTTCAATTTTACTGTATCCCTCTGACCTTCTTATTGACGATGAAACACAGAAATTTCATCGGAATTAAATAAAAAACGCACAATGCCGGATTAAGTACAAGAAGACTGACTCTTCTTAATGTCTATGTTTTGAACCATTCATGTGACACGAGTTATAGATTCCGATGCTTCACTCCAGGTTTACTGTATCCCGTGGACCTTCTTATTGACGATGAAACACAGAAATTGCATCGGAATTAAATACAAAAGGCACAATGCCGACATAAGTACAAGAAGACTGACTCTTCTTACTGACTATGATTTGAACCATTCCTGTGACAATAGTTACAGATTCCGATGCTTCACTCCAGGTTTTCTGAATCCCTTGGACGTTCTTATTGACGATGAAACACAGAAATTGCATCGGAATTAAATACAAAAGGCACAATGCCGACTTAAGTGCAAGAAGACTGGCTCTTCTTACTGACTATGCTTTGAACCATTCCTGTGACACTAGTTATATATTCCGAGGCTTCACTCCAGGTTCACTGTATCCCTTGGACCTTCTTATTGACGATGAAACACAGAAATGGCTTCGGAATTAAATAGAAAATGCACAATGCCGACTTAAGTACAAGAAGACTGACTCTTCCTACTGTCTATGATTTGAACCATTCCTGTGACACTAGTTATAAATTCCGATGCTTCACTTCAGGTTTACTGCATCTCTCTGCCCTTCTTATTGACGATGAAACACAGTAATTGCATCGGAATTAAATACAAAAGGCACAAGGCATGCTTAAGTACAAAAAGACTGACTCTGCTAACTGTCTATGTTTTGAACCATTTCTGTGATACTAGTTATAGATTTCGATGCTTCACTTCAGGTTTTCTGTATCCCTTGGACCTTCTTATTGGCGATGAAACACAGAAATTGCATCGGAATTAAATACAAAAGGCACAATGCCGACTTATGTACAGGAAGACTGAGTCTTCTTACTGACTATGTTTTGAACCATTCCTGTGACACTAGTTATAGATTCAGATGCTTCACTTGAGATTTACTGTATCCCTCTGACCTTCTTATTGCCGATGAAACACAGAAATTGCATCGGAATTAAATACAAAAGGCACAATGCCAAATTAAGTACAAGAAGAGTGACTCTTCTTACTGTCTATGTTTTGAACTATTCGTATGACACCAGTTATAGATTCCGATGCTTCATTTCAGGTTTACTGTATCCCTTGGACCTTCCTATTGCCGATGAGACACAGAAATCGGATCGTAATTAAATAGAAAAAGCACAATCCGACATAAGTACAAGAAGACTGACTCTTCCTACTCTCTATGTTTTGAACCATTCCTGTGACACTAGTTTTTTTTCAGATGCTTCACTTGAGGTTTAGTGTATCCCTCGGACCTTCTTATGGACGATGAAACACAGAAATTGCATCGGAATGAAATACAAAAGTCACAATGCCGACTTAAGTACAAGAATACTTACTCTTCCATCTCTCTATGTTTTGAACTATTCCTGTGACACTAGTTATGGATTTCGATGCTTCATTTCTGTTTTACTGTATCCATCTGACCTTCTTATTGACGATGAAACACAGAGATTGCATCGGAATTAAATAGAAAAGGCACAATAACGACTTAAGTACAAGAAGACTGACTCATCCTACTGTCTATGTTTTGAACCATTCCTGCGACACTAGTTATAGATTCCGATGCTTCACTTGAGATTTACTGTATCCCTTATACCTTGTTATTGACGATGAAGCACACAAATTGCATCGGAATTAAATACAAAAGGTACAATGCCGACTTAAGTACAAGAAGACTGACTCTTCTTACTGACTATGATTTGAACCATTCCTGTGACCCTAGTTATAGATTCCGATGCTTCACTTCAGGTTTACTGTATCCCTCTGACCTTCTTATTGACGATGAAACACAGAAATTGCATCGGAATTAAATACAAAAGGCACAATGTCGACTTAACTACAAGAAGACTGACACTTCTTACTCACTATGATTTGAGCCATTCCTGTGACACTAGTTATAGATTCCAATGCTTCGCTCTAGGTTTACTGTATCCCTTGGACCTTCTTATTGACGATGAAACACAGAAATTGCATCGGAATTAAATAGAATAGGAACAATGCCGACTTAAGTACAAGAACACTGACTCTTCCTACTGTCTATGTTTTGAACCATTCCTGTGCCACTAGTTGTAGATTCCAATGCTTCACTTCAGGTTTACTGTATCCCTCTGCCCTTCTTATTGACGATGAAACACAGAAATTGCATCGGAAGTAGATACAAAAGGCACAATGCCGACATAAGTACAAGAAGACTGACTCTTCTTACTGTCTACGTTTTGAACCATTCCTGTGACACTAGTTATAGATTCCGATGCTTCACTTCAGTTTTGCTGTATCCATCTGACCTTCTTATTGACGATGAAACACAGAAATTGCATCGGAATTAAATAGAAAAGGCACAATATCGACTTAACTACAAGAAGACTGACTCTTCTAACTGACTATGTTTTGAACCATTCCTGTGACACTAGTTATAGATTCCGATGCTTCACTCTAGGCTTACCGTATCCCTTGGACATTCTTATTGACGATTAAACACAGAAATTGCCTCGGAATTAAATAAAAGAAGCACAATGCCGACTTAAGTACAAGAAAACTGACTCTGCTTACTGTCTATGTTTTGAACCATTCCTGTGATACTAGCTTTAGATTTCGATGCTTCACTTCAGGTTTACTGTATCCCTTGGACCTTCTTATTGGCGATGAAACACAGAAGTTGCATCGGAATTTAATACAATAGGCACAATGCCGACTTACGTACAACAAGACTGACTCATCTTACTGTCTATGTTTTGAACCATTCCTGTGACACTAGTTATAGATTCCGATGCTTCACTTGAGACTTACTGTATTCCTCTGACCTTCTTATTTACGATGAAACACAGATATTGCAGCGGAATTAAATACAAAAGGCACAATGCCGAATTAAGTACAAGAAGACTGACTCTTCTTACTGTCTATGTTTTGAACCATTCCTGTGACACTAGCTTTTTATTCCGATGCTTCACTTGAGGTTTACTGTGTCCCTCGGACCTACTTATGGACGATGAAACACAGAAATTGCATCGGAATGAAATACAAAAGACTCAATGCCGACTTAAGTACAAGGAGACTGACTCTTCCATCGCTCTATGTTTTGAACCATTCCTGTGACACTAGTTAGAGAATCCGATGCTTCACTTCAGTTTTACTGTATCCCTCTGACCTTCTTATTGACCATGAAACACAGAAATGGCATTGGAATTAGGTACAAAAGGCACAATGATGACATAAGTAGAAGTAGACCGACTCTTCTTACTGACTATGTTTTGAACCATTCCTGTGACACCAGTTATAGATTACGATGCTTCACTTCAGGTTTACGGTATCCCTCTGACCTTCTTATTGACGATGAAACACAGAAATTGCATCGGAATTGAATAGAAAAGGCACAATAACGACTTAAGTACCAGAAGACTGACTCTTCCTACTTTCTATGTTTTGAACCATTCCTGTGACACTAGTTATAGATTGCGATGCCTCACTTCAGATTTACTGTATCCCTTATACCATCCTATTGATGATGAAACACACAAATTGCATCGGAATTAAATACAAAAGGCACAATGCCGACATAAGTACAAGAAGACTGACTCTTCTTACTGTCTACGTTTTGAACCATTCCTGTGACACTAGTTATAGATTCCGATGCTTCACTTCAGTTTTGCTGTATCCATCTGACCTTCTTATTGACGATGAAACACAGAAATTGCATCGCAATTAAATAGAAAAGGCACAATACCGACTTAAGTACAAGAAGACTGACTCTTCCGACTGTTTATGTTTTGAACCATTCCTGTGACACTAGTTATAGATTCCGATGCTTCACTTCAGGTTTACTGTATCTCTTGGACCTTCTTATTGACGATGAAACACAGAAATTGCATCGGAATTAAATACAAAAGGCACAATGCCGACATAAGTACAAGAAGACTGACTCTTCTTACCGACTATGTTTTGAACCATTTCTATGACACTAGTTATAGACTCTGATGCTTCACTTCAGGTTGACTGTATAACTATTACCTTCCTATTGAAGATGAGACACAGAAATTGCACCGGAATTAAATACAAAAGGCACAATGCCGACTTCAGTACAAGAATCCTGACTCTTCTTACTGTCTATGTTTTGAACCATTTCTGTGACACTAGTTATAGATTCCAATGCTTCACTCCAGGTTTACTGTATCTCTTGGACCTTCTTATTGACGATGAAACACAGAAATTGCATCGGAATTAAATACAAATGGCACAATGCCGAATTAAAGACAAGAAGACTGACTCTTCTTACTGTCTATGTTTTAACCATTCCTTTGACACTAGTTATAGATTCCGATGCTTCACTCTATGTTTACTGTATCTCTTGGATCTTATTATTGACGATGAAACACAGAAATTGCATCGGAATTAAATACAAAAGGCCAAATGCCGACTTAGGAACAAGAAGACTGACTCTTCTTACTGACTATGTTTTGAACCATTCCTGTGACACTAGTTATAGCTTCCGATGCTTCACTTCAGGTTTACTGTATCCCACTGACCTTCTTATTGACGATGAAACACAGAAATTGCATCGGAATTAAATACAAAAGGCACAATGCCGACTTAAGTACAAGAAAACTGACTCTTCTTACTGACTATGATTTGAACCATTCCTGTGACACTAGTTATAAATTCCGGTGCTTCACTTCAGGTCTACTGTATCCCTTGGACCTTCTTATTGACGATGATACACAGAAATTGCATCGGAATTAAATAAAAAAGCACAATGCCGAATTAAGTACAAGAAGACTGACTCTTCTTACCGACTATGTTTTGAACCATTCCTGTGACACTAGTTATAGACTCTGATGCGTCACTTCAGGTTTACTGTATCCCTAGGACCTTCTTATTGAAGATGAAACATAGAAATTGCATCGGTATTAAATACAAATGGCACAATGCCAACTTAAGTACAAGAATACTGACTCTTCTTAATGTCTATGATTTGAACCATCCCTGTGACTCTAGTTATAGATTCCGATGCTTCACTCCAGGTTTACTGTATCTCTTGGACCTTCTTATTGACGATGAAACACAGAAATTGCATAGGAATTAAACACAAAAGGCACAATGCCGACTTTAGTACAAGATGACTGACTCTTCTTACTGACTATGTTTTGAACCATTCCTGTGACACTACTTATAGACTCTGATGCTTCAGTGCAGATTTACTGTATCCCTCTGACGTTCTTATTGACGATGAAACACAGATATTGCGTCGGAATTAAATACAAATGGCACAACGCCGAATTAAGTACAAGAAGACTGACTCTTCTTAATGTCTAGTTTTGATCCATTCCTATGACACTAGTTATAGATTCAGATGCTTCACTTCAGTTTTACTGTATCCATCTGACCTTCTTATTGACGATGAAACACAGAAATTGCATCGGAATTAAATACAAGAGGCTCAATGTATACTTAAGTACAAGAAGACTGACTCTGCTTACTGTCTATATTTTGAACCATTTATGTGATACTAGTTATAGATTTCGATGCTTCACTTCAGGTTTTCTGTATCCCTTGCACCTTCTTATTGACGATGAAACACAGAAATTGCATCAGAATTAAATGCAAAAGGCACAATGCCGACTTAAGTACAGGAAGACTCACTCTTCCATCTCTCTATGTTTTGAACCATTCCTGTGACGCTAGTTATAGATTCCGATGCTTCACTTCAGGTTTACTGTATCCATCTGACCTTCTTATTGACGATGAAACACAGAAATTGCATCGGAATTAAATAGAAAAGGCACAGTTCCGACTTAAGTACATGAAGACTGACTCTTCCTACTGTTTATGTTTTGAACCATTCCTGTGACACTAGTTATGGATTCCGATGCTTCACTTCAGGTTTACTGTATCCCTTGGACCTTCTTATTGACGATGAAACACAGAAATTGCATCGGAATTAAATACAAAATGCACAATACCGACTTAAGTACAAGAAGACTGACTCATCTTACCGAATATGTTTTGAACCATTCCTGTGACACTAGTTATAGACTCTGATGCTTCACATCAGGTTTACTGTATCCCTAGGACTTTCTTATTGAAGATTAAAAACAGAAATTGCATCGGAAATAAATACAAAAGGCACAATGGCGACTTAAGTACAAGAAGACTGACACATCTTACTGTATATGATTTGAACCATTCCTGTGCCACTAGTTACAGATTCTGATGCTTCACTCCAGGTTAACTGTATCCCATGGATCTTCTTATTGACGATGAAACACAGAAATTGCATCGGAATTAAATAGAAAAGGCACAATGCCGACTTAAGTACAAGAAGACTGACTCTTCCCACTGTCTATGTTTTGAACCAATCCTGTGACACTAGTTATAGATTCCAATGCTTCACTTCAGGTTTACTGTATCCCTCTGCCCTTCTTATTGACGATGATACACAGAAATTGCAACGGAATTAAATTCAAATGGCACAATGCCGACTTAAGTACAAGAAGACTGACTCTTCTTCTGTCTATGATTTGAACCATTCCTGTGACACTAGTTATAGATTTCGATCCTTCACTTCAGGTTTACTGTATCCCTTGAACCTTCATATTGACGATGAATCACTGAAACTGCATCGGAATTAAATACAAAAGGCACAATGCCGACTTAAGAACAAGAAGACTGACTCTTCTTACTGACTATGTTTTGAACCATTCCTGTGACACTAGTTATAGATTCCGATGCTTCACTTCAGGTTTACTGTATCCCACTGACCTTCTTATTGACGATGAAACACAGAAACTGCATCGGAATTAAATACAAAAGGCACAATGCCGACTGAAGTACAAGAAGAGTGACTCTTCTTACTGACTATGTTTTGAACCACTCCTGTGACACTAGTTACAGATTCCGATGCATCACTCCAGGTTCACTGAATCCCTTGGACGTTCTTATTGACGATGAAACACAGAAATTGCATCGAAATTAAATACAAAAGGCACAATGCCGGCTTAAGAACAAGAAGACTGACTCTCCTTACTGACTATGCTTTGAACCATTCCTGTGACACTAGTTATAGATTCCGAGGCTTCACTCCAGGTTCACTGTATCCCTTATACCTTCTTATTGACGATGAAACAGAGAAATTGCTTCGGAATTAAATAGAAAATGCACAATGCCGACTTAAGTTCAAGAAGTCTGACTCTTCCTACTGTCTATGCTTTGAACCATTCCTGTGACACTAGTTATAGATTCCGATGCTTCAGTTCAATTTTACTGTATCCCTCTGACCTTCTTATTGACGATGAAACACAGAAATTTCATCGGAATTAAATACAAAAGGCACAATGCCGGATTAAGAACAAGAAGACTGACTCTTCTTACTGTCTATGTTTTGAACCATTCATGTGACACGAGTTATAGATTCCGATGCTTCACTCCAGGTTTACTGTATCTCGTGGACCTTCTTATTGACGATGAAACACAGAAATTGCATCGGAATTAAATACAAAAGGCACAATGCCGTCATAAGTACAAGAAGACTGACTCTTCTTACTGACTATGATTTGAACCACTCCTGTGACACTAGTTACAGATTCCGATGCTTCACTCCAGATTTACTGAATCCCTTGGACGTTCTTATTGACGATGAAACACAGAAATTGCATCGGAATTAAATACAAAAGGCACAATGCCGACTTAAGTACAAGAAGACTGGCTCTTCTTACTGACTATGCTTTGAACCATTCCTGTGACACTAGTTATAGATTCCGAGGCTTCACTTCAGGTTCACTGTATCCCTTGGACCTTCTTATTGACTATGACACACAGAAATTGCTTCGGAATTAAATAGAAAATGCACAATGCCGACTTAAGTACAAGAAGACTGACTCTTCCTACTGTCTATGTTTTTAACCATTCCTGTGACACTAGTTATAAATTCCGATGCTTCACTTCAGTTTACTGTATCCCTCTGCCCTTCTTATTGACGATGAAACACAGAAATTGCATCGGAATTAAATACAAAACGTACAGTCTACGTTTTGAACCCTCCCTGTGACACTAGTTATAGATTCCGATGCTTCACTCCAGGTTTACTGTATCCCTTGGACCTTCTTATTGACGATGATACACAGAAATTGCATCGGAATTAAATACAAAAGGCACAATGCCGACTTATGTACAACAAGACTGACTCTTCTTACTGACTATGTTTTGAACCATTCCCGTGACACTAGTTATAGATTCAGATGCTTCACTTGAGATTTACTGTATCCCTCAGACCTTCTTACTGACGATAAAACACAGAAATTGCATCGGAATTAAATACAAAAGGCACAATGCCAAATTAAGTACAAGAGGAGTGGCTCTTCTTACTGTCTATGTTTTGAACTACTCATATGTCACTAGTTATAGATTCCGATGCTTCACTTCATGTTTACTGTATCCCTCTGACCTTCTTATTGACGATGAAACACAGAAATTGCATCGGAATTAAATAGAATAGGAACAATGCCGACTTAAGTACAAGAAGACTGACTCTTCCTACTGTCTATGTTTTGAAACATTTTTGTGACACTAGTTGTAGATTCCGATGCTTAACTTCAGGTTTACTGTATCCCTCTGCCCTTCTTATTGACGATGAAACACAGAAATTGCATCGGAATTAGATACAAAAGGCACAATGCAGACTTAAGTACAAGAAGACTGACTCTGCTTACTGTCTATGTTTTGAACCATTTCTGTGATACTGGTTATAGATTTCGATGCTTCACTTCTGGTTTACTGAATCCCTCTGACCTTCTTATTGACGATGAAACACAGAAATTGCATCGGAATTAAATAGAATAGGCACAATGCCGACTTGAGTACAAGAAGACTGACTCTTCCTACTGTCTATGCTTTGAACCATTCCTGTGACACTAGTTATAGATACCGATGCTTAACTCCAACTTTACTGTATCCCTTGGACCTTCCTATTGACGATGAGACACAGAAATCGCATCGGAATTAAATAGAAAAAGCACAATGCCGACATAAGTACAAGAAGGCTGACTCTTCTATCTCTCTATGTTTTGAACCATTCCTGTGACACTAGTTGTAGATTCCGATGCTTCACTTCAGTTTTACTGTATCCCTCTGACCTTCTTATTGACGATGAAACACAGAAAGTGCGTCGGAATTAAATACAAAATGCACAATGCCGACTTAAGTACAAGTAGACTGACTCTTCTTACTGACTATGTTTTGAACCATTCCTGTGACACTAGTTATTGATTGCGATGCTTTATATCAGGTTTACTGTATCCCTCTGACCTTCTTATTGACGATGAAACACAGAAATTGCATTGGAATTAATTACTAAATGCACAATGCCGAATTAAGTACAAGAAGACGGACTCTTCTTACTGTCTATGTTTTGAACCGTTCCTGTGACACTAGTTATAGACTCTGATGCTTCACTCCACGTTTACTGTATCCCTTGGACCATCTTATTGACGATGAAACACAGATATTGCATCGGAATTAAATACAAAAGGCACAATGTCGACTTAAGTTAAAGAAATCTGACTCTTCTTACTGTCTGTGTTTTGAACCATTCCTGTTACACTAGTTATAGATTCCGATGCTCACTCCAGGTTCACTGTATCCCTTGGACCTTCTTATTGACGATGAAACACAGAAATTGCATCAGAATTAAAAGGAAAATGCACAATGATGACTTAAGTACAGGAAGATTGACTCTTCTTACTGTCTATGATTTGAACCATTCCTGTGACACTAGTTATAGATTCCGATGCTTCACTTCGGGTTTACTGTATCCCTCTGACCTTCTTATTGACGATGAAACACAGAAACTGCACCAGAATTAAATACAAAACGCACAATGCCGAATTAAGTACAAGAAGACTGACTCTTCTTACTGTCTATGTTTCGAACCATTCCTGTGACACTAGTTATAGACTCAGATGCTTCACTCCAGGTTTACTGTATCCCTTGGACCTTCTTATTGACGAAGAAACACAGAAATTGCATCGGAATTAAATACAAAAGGCACAATGCCGACTTAAGTACAAGAAGTCTGACTCTTCTTACTGTCTATGATTTGAACCATTCCTGTGACACTAGTTATAGACTCAGATGCTTCACTCCAGGTTTACTGTATCCCTTGGACCTTCTTATTGACGAAGAAACACAGAAATTGCATCGGAATTAAATACAAAAGGCACAATGCCGACTTAAGTACAAGAAGACTGACTCTTCCTACTGTCTATGATTTGAACCATTCCTGTGACACTAGTTGTAGATTCCGATGCTTCACTTCAGGTTTACTGTATCCCTCTGCCCTTCTTATTGACGATGAAACATTGAAATTGCACCGGAATTAGATAGAAAAGGCACAATGCCGAATTAAGTACAAGAAGACTGACTCTGCTTACTCTCTATGTTTTGAACCATTTCTGTGATACTGGTTATAGATTTCGATGCTTCACTTCAGGTTTACTGTATCCCTCTGACCTTCTTATTGACGATGAAACACAGAAATTGCATCGGAATTAAATAGAATAGGCTCAATGATGACTGAAGTTTAAGAAGACTGACTCTTCCTACTGTCTATGCTTTGAACCATTCCTGTGGCACTAGTTAAAGATACCGATGCTTCACTCTAGGTTTACTGTATCCCTTGGACTTTCCTATTGACGATGAGACACAGAAATCGCATCGGAATTAAATAGAATAAGCACAATGCCGACTTAAGTACAAGAAGGCTGACTCATCCTACTCTTTATGTTTTGAACCATTCCTGTGACACTAGTTTTTTATTCCGATGCTTCACTTTAGGTTTACTGTATCGCATGGACCTACTTATGGACGATGAAACACAGAAATTGCATCGGAATGAAATACAAAAGGCTCAATGCCGACTTAAGTACAAGAAGACTGACTCTTCTATCTCTCTATGTTTTCAAACATTCCTGTGACACTAGTTATAGTTTCCGATGCTTCACTTCAGTTTTACTGTATCCTTCTGACCTTCTTATTGACGGTGAAACACAAAAATTGCATCGGAATTAAATAGAAAAGCCACAATATCGACTTAAGTACAAGAAGACTGACTCTTCCTACTGTCTATGTTTTGAACCATTCCTGTGACACTAGTTATAGATTGCGATGCTTCATTTCAGGTTTACTGTATCCCTTATAGCTTCTTATTGATGATGAAACAAACAAATGCATCGGAATTAAATACAAAAGGCACAATGCCGACTTAAGTACAAGAGGACTGACTATTCTTACTGACTATGCTTTGAACCATTCCTGTGACACTAGTTATAGATTCCGATGCTTCTCTTCAGATTTACTGTATCCCTTGGATCTTCCTATTGACGAATAGACAAAGAAGTCGCATCGGTATTAAATAGAAAAAGCACAATGCCGACTTAACTACAAGAAGACTGACTCTTCCTACGCTCTATGTTTTTAACCATTCCTGTGACACTAGTTTTTTATTCCGATGCTTCACTTGAGGTTTACTGTATCTTTCGGACCTTCTTATATACGGTGAAACACAGAAATTGCATCGGAATGAAATACAAAATGCACAATGCCGACTTAAGTACAAGAAGACTGAATCTTCCAACTCTCTATGATTTGAACCATTCCTGTGACACTAGTTATAGATTCCGAGCTCACTTCAGGTTTACTGTATCCCTCTGACCTTCTTATTGACGGTGAAACACAGAAATTGCATCGGAATTAAATAAAAAAGGCACAATACCGACTTAAGTACAAGAAGACTGACTCTTCTTACTGACTACGTTCTGAACCATTCCTGTGACACTAGTTATAGATTCCGATGCTTCACTCCAGGTTTACTGTATCCCTTGGACCTTCTTATTGACGATGAAGCACAGAAATTGCATCGGAATTAAATACATTAGGCACAATGCCGACTTAATTACAAGAAGACTGACTCTTCTTACTGACTATGTTTTCAACCATTCCTGTGACACTAGTTATAGATTCCGATGCTTCACTTCAGGTTTACTGTATCCCTCTGACCTTCTTATTGACGAAAAAACACAGAAATTACATCGGAATTAAATACAAAATGCACAATGCCGACTTAAGTACAAGAAGACTGACTCTTCTCAATGTCTATGTTTGGAATCATTCCTGTGACACTAGTTATAGATTCCGATGCTTCACTTCAGATTTACTGTATCCCTCTGACGTTCTTATTGACGATGAAACACAGAAATTGCATCGGAATTAAATACAAAAGGCACAATGCCGACTTAAGTACAAGAAGACTGACTCTTCTTACTCTCTATGTTTTGAACCATTCCTGTGACACTAGTTATAGATTCCGATGCTTCACTCCAGGTTTACTGTATTACTTGGACCTTCTTACTGACGTGAAACACAGAAATTGCATCGTAATTAAATAGAAAAGGCACAATGCCGACTTAAGTACAAGAAGACTGACTCTTCTTACTGACAATGTTTTGAACCATTCCCGTCACACTAGTTATAGATTCCGATGAGTCACTTCAGGTTTTCCGTATCCCTCTGACCCGCATATTGACGATGAAACACGAAAATTGCATCGGAATTGAATACAAAAGCACAATGCCGACTTAAGTACAAGAAGACTGACTCTTCCAACTGTCTATGTTTTGAACCATTCGTGTGACACTAGTTATTGATTGCGATGCTTTATATCAGGTTTACTGTATCCCTCTGACCTTCTTATTGACGATGAAACACAGAAATTGAATTGGAATTAGTTACTAAAGGCTCAATGCCGAATTAAGTACAAGAAGACTGACTCTTCTTACAGTCTATGTTTTGAACCATTCCTGTGACACTAGTTATAGACTCTGATGCTTCACTCCACGTTTACTGTATCCCTTGGATCTTCTTATTGACGGTGAAACACAGAAATTGCATCGGAATTACATACAAAAGGCACATTGCCGACTTAAGTAAAAGAAGTCTGACTCTTCTTACTGTCTGTGTTTTGAACCATTCCTGTGACACTAGTTATAGATTCCGATGCTTCACTCCAGATTTACTGTATCCCTTGGACCTTCTTATTGACGATGAAACACAGAAATTGCATCAGAATTAAAAAGAAAATGCACAATGATGACTTAAGTACAGGGAGACTGACTCTTCTTACTGACTATGATTTGAACCATTCCTGTGACACTAGTTATAGATTCCGATGCTTCACTTCATGTTTACTGTATCCCTCTGACCCTCTTATTGACGATTAAACACAGAAATTGCATCAGAATTAAATACAAAACGCACAATGCCGAATTAAGTACAAGAAGTCTGACTCTTCTTACTGTCTGTGTTTTAACCATTCCTGTGACACTAGTTATAGACTCAGATGCTTGACTCCAGGTTTACTGTATCCCTTGCACCTTCTTATTTACGAAAAAACACAGAAATTGCATTGGAATTAAATACAAAAGGCACAATGCCGACTTAAGTAAAAGAAGTCTGACTCTTCTTACTGTCTCTGTTTTGAACCATTCCTGTGACACTAGTTATAGATTCCGATGCTTCACTCCAGATTTACTGTATCCCTTGGACCTTCTTATTGACGATGAAACACAGAAATTGCATCAGAATTAAAAAGAAAATGCACAATGATGACTTAAGTACAGGGAGACTGACTCTTCTTACTGACTATGATTTGAACCATTCCTGTGACACTAGTTATAGATTCCGATGCTTCACTTCATGTTTACTGTATCCCTCTGACCCTCTTATTGACGATTAAACACAGAAATTGCATCAGAATTAAATACAAAACGCACAATGCCGAATTAAGTACAAGAAGTCTGACTCTTCTTACTGTCTGTGTTTTAACCATTCCTGTGACACTAGTTATAGACTCAGATGCTTGACTCCAGGTTTACTGTATCCCTTGCACCTTCTTATTTACGAAAAAACACAGAAATTGCATTGGAATTAAATGCAAAAGGCACAATGCCGACTTAAGTAAAAGAAGTCTGACTCTTCTTACTGTCTATGCTTTGATCCATTCCTGTGACACTAGTTATAGATTCCGATGCTTCACTTCAGGTTACTGTATCCCTCTGACCTTCTTATTGACGATGAAACACAGAAATTGCATCACAATTAAATACAAAACGCACAATGCCGAATAAAGTACAAGAAGTCTGACCCTTCTTACTGTCTATGTTTTGAACCATTCCTGTGACACTAGTTATAGACTCCGATGCTTTACTCTAGGTTTACTGTATCCCTTGGACCTTCTTAATGACGATGAAACACAGAAATTGCATCGGAATTAAATACAAAAGGCACAATGCCGACTTCAGTACAAGAATACTGACTCATCTTACTGTCTATGGTTTGACCATTCCTGTGACACTAGTTATAGATTCCGATCCTTAACTCCAGGTTTACTGTATACCTTGGACCCTCGTATTGACGATGAAACATTGAAATTGCATCGGAATTAAATACAAAAGCACAATGCTGACTTAAGTACAAGAAGACGGACTCTTCTTACTGACTACGTTTGAACCATTCCTGAGACACTACTCATAGATTCCGATGCTTCACTTCAGGTTTACTGTATCCCTCTGACTTTCTTATTGACGATAGGACACAGAAATTCATCGGAATTAAATACAAAAGGCACAATGCCGACTGAAGTACAAGAAAACTGACTCTTCTTACTGTCTATGTTTTGAACCATTCCTGTGACACTAGTTATAGATTCCGATGTTTCACTCCAGGTTTACTGTATCCCTTGTACCTTCTTACTGACGATGAAACACAGAGATTGCTTGGTAATTGAATAGAAAAGGCACAATGCCGACTTAAGTACAAGAAGACTGACTCTTCTTACTGACTATGTTTTGAACCATTCCTGTGACACTAGTTATAGATTCCGATGCTTCACTTCAGGTTTACTGTATCCCTTGGACCTTCGTATTGACGATGAGACACTGAAATCGCATCGGAATTAAATAGAAAAAGCACAATGCCGACTTAAGTACAAGAAGACTGACTCTTCCTACTGTCTATGTTTTGAACCATTCCTGTGACTCTAGTTATAGATTCCAATGCTTCACTTCAGGTTTACTGTATACCACTGACCTTCTTAGTGACGATGAAACACAGAAATTTGCTTCGGAATTAAATACAAAAAGCACAATGCCGACTAATGTACAAGAATACTGACTCATGTTACTGTCGATGTTTTGAACCGTCCCTCTGACACTAGTTATGGATTCCGATGCTTCACTCCAGGTTTACTGTATCCCTTGGACCTTCTTATTGACGATGAAACACAGAAATTGCATCGGAATTAAGTACAAAAGGCACAATGCCGACTTAAGTACAAGAAGACTGACTCTTCACACTGACTATGTTTTGAACCATTCCTGTGACACTAGTCATAGATTCCGATGCTTTACTTCAGGATTACTTTATCCCTCTGGCCTTCTTATTGACGATGAAACACGATATTGCATCGGAATTAAATACAAAAGGCACAATGTCGACTTAAGTACAAGAAGACTGACTCTTCTTACTGTCTATGTTTTGAACCATCCCTGTGACACTAGTTATAGATTCCGATGCCTCACTCCAGATTTACTGTATCCCTTGGACCTTCCTATTGACGATGAGACACAGAAATCGCATCGGAATTAAATAGAAAAAGCACAATGCCGACTTAAGTACAAGAAGATTGACTCTTCCTACTCTCTATGCTTTGAACCAATCCTGTGACACTAGTTTTTTATTACGATGCTTCACTTGAGGTTTACTGTATCCCTCGGACCTCCTTATGGACGATGAAACACAGAAATTGCATCGGAATGAAATACAAAAGGCACAATGCCGACTTAATTACAAAGAGACTGACTCTTCCAACTCTCTATGTTTTGAACAATTCCTGTGACACTAGTTATAGTTTCCGATGCTTCACTTCTGGTTTACTGTATCCCACTCACCTTCTTAGTGACGATGAAACACAGAAATTGCATCGGAATTAAATACAAAAGGAACAATGCCGACTTAAGTAAAAGAAGTCTGACTCTTCTTACTGTCTGTGTTCTGAACCATTCCTGTGACACTAGTTATAGATTCCGATGCTTCACTCCAGGTTTACTGTATCCCTTGGACCTTCCTATTGACGACGAAACACAGAAATTGCATCAGAATTAAAAAGAAAATTCACACTGATGACTTATGTAGAGGGAGACTGACTCTTCATACTGACAATGATTTGAACAACTCCTGTGACACTAGTTATAGATTCCGATGCTTCACTTCGGGCTTACTGTATCCCTTGGACCTTCTTATTGACGATGAAACACAGAAAATACATCGGAATTAAATAGAAAATGCACAATGCCGACTTAAGAACAAGATGACTGACTCATCTTACTGTCTATGGTTTGAACCGTCCCTGTGACACTAGTTACGGATTCCGACGCTTCACTCCAGGTTTACTGTATCCCTTGGACCTTCTTATTGACGATGATACACAGAGATTGCATCGGAATTAAATACAAAAAGCACAATGCCGACTTAAGTACAAGAAGACTGACTCTTCTTACTGACTATGTTTCGAACCATTCCTGTGACACTAGTTATAGATTCCGATGCTTCACTTCAGGTTTACTGTATCCCTCTGACCTTCTTATTGACGATGAAACACAGAAATTGCATCAGAATTAAATACAAAACGCAAAATGCCGAATTAAGTACAAGAAGTTTGACTCTTCTTACTGTCTATGTTTTGACCCATTCCTGTGACACTAGTTATAGACTCCGATGCTTCACTACAGGTTTACTGTATCCCTTGGACCTACTTATTGACGATGAAACACAGAAATTGCATCGGAATTAAATACAAAAGCACAATGCCGACTTAAGTACAAGAAGACGGACTCTTCTTACTGACTACGTTTGAACCATTCCTGTGACACTAGTTATAGATTTCGATGCTTCGCTTCAGGTTTACTGTATCCCTTATACCTTCTTACTGACGATGAAACACAGAAATTACATCGTAATTAAATAGAAAATTCACAATGCCGACTTAAGTACAAGAAGACTGACTCTTCTTACTGACTATGTTTTGAACCATTCCTGTGACACTATTATAGATTCCGATGCTTCACTTCAGGTTTACTGTATCCCTTGGACCTTCCTATTGACGATGAGACACAGAAATCGCATCGGAATTAAATAGAAAAAGCACAATGCCGACTTAAATACAAGAAGACTGACTCTTCCTACCGTCTATGTTTTGGACCATTCCTGTGACTCTAGTTATAGATTCCAATGCTTCACTTCAGGTCTACTGTATCCCTTGGACCTTCTTATTGACGATGAAACACAGAAATTGCTTCGGAATTAAATACAAAAGGCACAAAGCCGACTTAAGTACAAGAAGACTGACTCTTCTTACTGTCTATGTTTTGAACCAATCCTGTGATACTAGTTATAGACTCTGTTGCTTCACTCAAGGTTTACTGTATCCCTTGGACCTTCTCATTGACGATGAAGCACAGAAATTGCATCGGAATTAAATACAAAAGGCACAATGCCAACTTAAGTAAAAGAAGTCTGACTCTTCTAACTGTCTGTGATTTGAACCATTCCTGTGACACTAGTTATAGATTCCGATGCTTCACTCCAGGTTTACAGTATCCCTTGGACCTTCTTATTGACGATGAAACACAGAAAAAGCATCAGAATTAAATAGAAAATGCACAATGATGACTTAAGTACAAGAAGACTGACTCATCTTACTGACGATGTTATGAACCATTCCTGTGACACTAGTTATAGATTCCGATGCTTCACTTCGGGTTTACTGTATCCCTTGGACCTTCTTATTGACGATGAAACACAGAAATTGCATCGGAATTAAGTAGAAAATGCACAATGCCGAATTAAGTACAAGGATACTGACTCATCTTACTGTCTATGGTTTGAACCGTTCCTATGACACTAGTTATAGATTCCAATCTTTCACTCCAGGTTTACTGTATACCATGGACCCTCTTATTGACGATGAAACACAGAAATTGCATCGGAATTAAATACAAAAGCACAATGCCGACTTAAGAACAAAAAGACGGACTCTTCTTACTGACTACGTTTGAACCATTCCTGTGACACTAGTTATAGATTCCGATGCTTCACTTCAGGTTTACTGTATCCCTCTGACCTTCTTATTGACGATAAAACACAGAAATTCATCGGAATTAAATACAAAAGGCACAATGCCGGCTGAAGTACAAGAAGACTGACTCTGCTTACTGTCTATGTTTTGAACTATTCCCGTGATACTAGTTATAGGTTTCGATGCTTCACTTCAGGTTTACTGTATCCCTTGGACCTTCTTATTGATGATGAAACACAGAAATTGCATCGGAATTTAATACAAAAAGCACAATGCCGACTTAAGTACAAGAAGACTGACACATCTTACTATCTATGGTTTGAAACATTCCTGTGACACTAGTTATAGATTCCGATGTTTCACTGCAGGTTTACCGTATCCCTTGGACCTTCTTACTGACGATGAAACATAGAAATTGCATCGAAATTAAATAGAAAAGGCACAATGCCGACTTAAGTACAAGAAGACTGACTCTTCTCACTGATTATGTTTTGAACCATTCCTGTGGAACTAGTTATAGATTCCGATGCTTCACTTCAGGTTTTCTTTATCCCTTGGACCTTCCTATTGACGATGAGACACAGAATTCGCATCGGAAATAAATAGAATAAGCACAATGCCGACTTACGTACAAGATGACTGACTCTTCCTACTCTCTATGTTTTGAACCATTCCTGTGACACTAGTTTTTTATTCCGATGCTTCACTTGAGGTTTACTGTATCCCTCGGACTTCTTATGGACGATGAAACACAGAAATTGCATCGGAATGAAATACAAAAGGCACAAGGCCGACTTAAGTACAAGGAGACTGAATCTTCCAACTCCCTATGTTTTGAACCATTCCTGTGACACTAGTTATAGTTTCCAATGCTTCACTTCAGGTTTACAGTATCCCACTCACCTTCTTAGTGACGATGAAACACAGAAATTGCATCGGAATTAAATACAAAAAGCACAATGCCGACTAAAGTACAAGAACACTGACTCACCTTACTGTCTATGTTTTGAACCGTCCCTCTGACACTAGTTGTAGATTCCGATGCTTCACTCCAGGTTTACTGTATCCCTTGGACCGTCTTATTGGCGATGAAACACAGAAATTGCATCGGAATTAAATAGAAAAGGCACAATGCCGACTTAACTACAAGAACACTGACTCTTCTTACTGACTATGTTTTGAACCATTCCTGTGACACTAGTTATTGTTTGCGATGCTTTATATCGGGTTTACTGTATCCCTCTGACCTTCTTATTGACGATGAAACACAGAAATTGCATTGGAATTAATTACTAAAGGCACAATGCCGAATTAAGTACAAGAAGACTGACTCTTCTTACTGTCTATGTTTTGAACCATTCCTGTGACACTAGTTGTAGACTCTGATGCTTCACTCCAGGTTTACTGTATCCCTTGGACCTTTTCATTGACGATGAAACACAGAAATTGCATCGGAATTAAATACAAAAGGCACAATTCCGACTTAAGTAAAAGAACTCTGACTCTTCTTACTGTCTGTGTTTTGAACCATTCGTGTGACACTAGTTATAGATTCCGATGCTTCACTCCAGGTTTACTGTATCCCTTGGACCTTCTTATTGACGACGAAACACAGAAATTACATCGTAATTAAGTAGAAAAGGCACAATGCCGACTTAAGTACAAGAAGACTGACTGTTCTTACAGACTATGTTTTGAACCATTCCTGTGACACTATTATTGATTCCGATGCTTCACTTCAGGTTTACTGTATCCCTTGGACCTTCCTATTGACGATGAGACACAGAAATCGCATCGGAATTAAATAGATAAAGCACAATGCCGACTTAAATACAAGAAGACTGACTCTTCCTACTGTCTATGTTTTGAACCATTCCTGTGACTCTAGTTATAGATTCCAATGCTTCACTTCAGGTTTACTGTATCCCTTGGACCTTCTTATTGACGATGAAACACAGAAATTGCATCGGAATTAAATACAAAAGGCACAATGCCGACTTAAGTACAAGAAGACTGACTCTTCTTACTGTCTATGTTTGAACCATTCCTGTGGCACTAGTCATAGATTCCGATGCTTCACTTTAGGTTTACTGTATCCCTTGGACCTTCTTATTGACGATGAAACGCAGAAATTGCATCGTAATTAAATACAAAAGGCACAATACCGACTTAAGTACAAGATGACTGACTCTTCACACTGACTATGTTTTGAACCATTCCTGTGACACTAGTCATAGATTCCGATGCTTTACTTCAGGATTACTTTATCCCTCTGACCGTCTAATTGACGATGAAAGACACAAATTGCATCCGAATTAAATACAAAAGGCACAATGCCGACTTAAGTACAAGAAGACTGACTCTACTTACTGTCTATGTTTTGAACCAATCCTGTGATACTAGTTATAGACTCTGTTGCTTCACTCAAGGTTTACTGTATCCCTTGGACCTTCTCATTGACGATGAAGCACAGAAATTGCATCGGAATTAAATACAAGAGGCAAAATGCCAACTTAAGTAAAAGAAGTCTGACTCTTCTAACTGTCTGTGATTTAAACCATTCCTGTGACACTAGTTATAGATTCCGATGCTTCACTCCAGGTTTACAGTATCCCTTGGACCTTCTTATTGACGATGAAACACAGAAAAAGCATCAGAATTAAATAGAAAATGCACAATGATGACTTAAGTACAAGAAGACTGACTCATCTTACTGACTATGTTTTGAACCATTCCTGTGACACTAGTTATAGATTCCGATGCTTCACTTCGGGTTTACTGTATCCCTTGGACCTTCTTATTGACGATGAAACACAGAAATTGAATCGGAATTAAGTAGAAAATGCACAATGCCGAATTAAGTACAAGAATACTGACTCATCTTACTGTCTATGGTTTGAACCGTTCCTGTGACACTAGTTATAGATTCCGATGCTTCACTCCAGGTTTACTGTATCCCTTGGACCTTCTTATTGACGATGAAACACTGAAATTGCATCGGAATTAAATACAAAAAGCACAATGCCGACTTAAGTACAAGAAGACTGACTCTTCCTACTGTCTATGTTTTGAACCATTCCTGTGACACTAGTCATAGATTCCGATCCTTCACTTCAGGTTTACTGTATCCCTTGGACCTTCTTATTGACGATGAAACACAGAAATTGCATCGGAATTAAATACAAAAGGCACAATACCGACTTAAGTACAAGAAGACTGACTCTTCTTACTGACAATGCTTTGAACCATTCCTGTGACACTAGTCATAGATTCCGATGCTTTACTTCAGGATTACTGTATCCCTCTGACCTTCTTATTGACGATGAAACACAGAAATTGTATCAGAATTAAACACAAAATTCACAATGCCGACCTACGTACTAGAAGACTGACTCTTCTTACTGACTATGTTGTGAACCATTCCGGTGACACTAGTAAAAAATTCCGATGCATAACTTCAGGATTACTATATCCCACTGACCTTCTTAGTGACGAAGAAACACAGAAATTCATCGGAATTAAATACTAAAGGCACAATGCCGACTTAAGTACAAGAAGACTGAGTCATCTTACTGTCTATGTTTTGAACCATTCCTGTGACACTAGTTATAGATTCCGATGCTTGACTTCAGATTTTCTTTATCCCTCTGACGTTCTTATTGAACATGAAACACAGAAATTGCATCGGAATTAAAAACAAAAGGCACAATGCCGAATTATGTACAAAAAGACTGACTCTTCGTACAGTATACGTTTTGAACCATTCCTGTGGCACTTGATATAGATTCCGATGCTTCACTCTAGGTTTACTGTATCCCTTGGACGTTCTTATTGACGATGAAACACAGGAATAGCATCCGAATTAAATTAAAAAAGCACAATGCCGACTTAAGTACAAGAAGACTGACTCTGCTTACTGTCTATGATTTGAACTATTCCCATGATACTAGTTATAGGTTTCGATGCTTCACTTCAGGTTTACTGTATCCCTTGGACCTTCTTATGATGATGAAACACAGAAATTGCATCGGAATTTAATACAAAAAACACAATGCCGACTTAAGTACAAGAAGACTGTCACATCTTACTATCTATGGTTTGAACCATTCCTGTGACACTAGTTATAGATTCCGATCCTTCACTCGAGGTTTACTGTATACCATGCACCCTCTTATTGACGATGAAACACAGAAATTGAATCGGAATTAAATACAAAAGCACAATGCCGACTTAAGAACAAAAAGAAGGACTCTTCTTACTGACTACGTTTGAACCATTCCTGTGACACTAGTTATAGATTCCGATGCTTCACTTCAGGTTTACTGTATCCCTCTGACCTTCTTATTGACGATAAAACACAGAAATTCATCGGAATTAAATACAAAAGGCACAATGCCGACTTAAGTACAAGAAGACTGACTCTTCTTACTGTCTATGTTTTGAACCATTCCTGTGACACTAGTTATAGATTCCGATGTTTCACTCCAGGTTTACCGTATCCCTTGGACCTTCTTACTGACGATGAAACATAGAAATTGCATCGTAATTAAGTAGAAAAGGCACAATGCCGACTTAAGTACAAGAAGACTGACTCTTCTTACTGATTATGTTTTGAACCATTCCTGTGGAACTAGTTACAGATTCCGATGCTTCACTTCAGGTTTTCTTTATCCCTTGGACCTTCCTATTGACGATGAGACACAGAATTCGCATCGGAAATAAATAGAACAAGCACAATGCCGACTTAAGTACAAGATGACTGACTCTTCCTACTCTCTATGTTTTGAACCATTCCTGTGACACTAGTTTTTTATTCCGATGCTTCACTTGAGGTTTACTGTATCCCTCGGACTTCTTATGGACGATGAAACACAGAAATTGCATCGGAATGAAATACAAAAGGCACAATGCCGACTTAAGTACAAGAAGTCTGACTCTTCCTACTCTCTATGCTTTGAACCATTCCTGTGACACTAGTTTTTTATTACGATGCTTCACTTGAGGTTTACTGTATCCCTCGGACCTTCTTATGGACGATGAAACACAGAAATTGCATCGGAAAGAAATACAAAAGGCACAATGCCGACTTAAGTACAAGGAGACTGAATTTTCCAACTCTCTATGTTTTGAACCATTCC
This sequence comes from Schistocerca piceifrons, assembly GCF_021461385.2. Lineage (NCBI taxonomy): Eukaryota > Metazoa > Arthropoda > Insecta > Orthoptera > Acrididae > Schistocerca > Schistocerca piceifrons. The sequence goes on along the minus strand of NW_025727396.1, from coordinate 6,029,635 downwards.
TGTGACACTAGTTATAGTTTCCGATGCTTCACTTCAGGTTTACTGTATCCCTCTCACCTTCTTAGTGACGATGAAACACAGAAATTGCATCGGAATTAAATACAAAAAGCACAATGTCGACCAAAGTACAAGAACACTGACTCATCTTACTGTCTATGTTTTGAACCGTCCCTCTGACACTAGTTATACATTCCGATGCTTCACTCCAGGTTTACTGTATCCCTTGGACCGTCTTATTGGCGATGAAACACAGAAATTGCATCGGAATTAAATAGAAAATGCACAATGCCGACTTAACTACAAGAACACTGACTCTTCTTACTGACTATGTTTTGAACCATTCCTTTGACACTATTTATTGTTTGCGATGCTTTATATCAGGTTTGCTGTATCCCTCTGACCTTCATATTGAGGATGAAACACAGAAATTGCATTGGAATTAATTAGTAAAGGCACAATGCCGAATGAAGTACAAGAAGACTGACTCTTCTTACTGTCTATGCTTTGAACCATTCCTGTGACACTAATTATAGACTCTGATGCTTCACTCCAGGTTTACTGTATATCCTGGACCTTCTTATTGACGATGAAACACAGAAATTGCATCGGAATTAAATACAAAAGGCACAATGCCGACTTAAGTAAAAGACGTCTGACTCTTCTTACTGTCTGTGTTGTGAACCATTCCTGTGACACTAGTTATAGATTCCGATGCTTCACTTCGGGTATACTGTATCCCTTGGACCTTCTTTTTGACGATGAAACAGAGAAATTGCATCGGAATTAAATAGAAAATGCACAATGCCGTCTTAAGAACAAGATAACTGACTCATCTTACTGTCTATGGTTTGAATCGACCCTGTGACACTAGTTATGGTTTCTGATGCTACACTCCAGGTTTACTGTATCCCTTGGACCTTCTTATTGACGATGATACACAGAAATTGCATCGGAATTAAATACAAAAATCACAATGCCGACTTAAGTACAAGAAGACTGACTCTTCTTACTGACTAAGTTTCGAACCATTCCTGTGACACTAGATATAGATTCCGATGCTTCACTTCATGTTTACTGTATCCCTCTGACTTTCCTATTGACGATGAAACACATAAATTGCATCGGAATTAAGTAGAAAATGCACAATGCCGAATTAAGTACAAGAATACTGACTCATCTTACTGTCTATGGTGTGAACCGTTCCTGTGACACTAGTTATTGATTCCAATGCTTCACTCCAGGTTTACTGTATCCCTTGGACCTTCTTATTGACGATGAAACACAGAAATTGCAACGGAATTAAATACAAAAAGCACAATGCCGACTTAAGTACAAGAAGACTGACTCTTCCTACTGTCTATGTTTTGAACCATTCCTGTGACACTAGTCATAGATTCCGATGCTTCACTTCAGGTTTACTGTATCCCTTGGACCTTCTTATTGACGATGAAACACAGAAATTGCATCGGAATTAAATACAAAAGGCACAATACCGACTTAAGTACAAGAAGACTGTCTCTTCTTACTGACAATGCTTTGAACCATTCCTGTGACACTAGTCATAGATTCCGATGCTTTACTTCAGGATTACTGTATCCCTCTGACCTTCTTATTGACGATGAAACACAGAAATTGTATCAGAATGAAACACAAAATTCACAATGCCGACCTACGTACTAGAAGACTGACTCTTCTTACTGACTATGTTTTGAACCATTCGGGTGACACTAGGAAAAACTTCCGATGCATAACTTCAGGATTACTATATCCCACTGACCTTCTTAGTTACGAAGAAACACAGAAATTCATCGGAATTAAATACAAAAGGCACAATGCCGCCTTAAGTACAAGAAGACTGAGTCATCTTACTGTCTATGTTTTGAACCATTCCTGTGACACTAGTTATAGATTCCGTTGCTTGACTTCAGATTTTCTTTATCTCTCTGACGTTCTTATTGAACATGAAACACAGAAATTGCATCGGATTTAAAAACAAAAGGCACAATGCCGAATTATGTACAAAAAGACTGACTCTTCTTACAGTCTATGTTTTGTACCATTCCTGTGACACTAGATATAGATTCCGATGCTTCACTCTAGGTTTACTGTATCCCTTGGACGTTCTTATTGACGATGAAACACAGAAATTGCATCCGAATTAAATTAAAAAAGCACAATGCCGACTTAAGTACAAGAAGACTGACTCTGCTTACTGTCTATGTTTTGAACTATTCCCGTGATACTAGTTATAGGTTTCGATGCTTCACTTCAGGTTTACTGTATCCCTTGGACCTTCTTATTGATGATAAAACACAGAAATTGTATCGGAATTTAATACAAAAAGCACAATGCCGACTTAAGTACAAGAAGACTGACACATCTTACTATCTATGGTTTGAACCATTCCTGTGACACTAGTTATAGATTCCGATCCTTCACTCCAGGTTTACTGTATACCATGGACCCTCTTATTGACGATGAAACACAGAAATTGCATCGGAATTAAATACAAAAGCACAATGCCGACTTAAGAACAAAAAGACGGACTCTTCTTACTGACTACGTTTGAACCATTCCTGTGACACTAGTTATAGATTCCGATGCTTCACTTCAGGTTTACTGTATCCCTCTGACCTTCTTATTGATGATAAAACACAGAAATTCATCGGAATTAAATACAAAAGGCACAATGCCGACTTAAGTACAAGAAGACTGACTCATCTTACTGTCTATGTTTTGAACCATTCCTGTGACACTAGTTATAGATTCCGATGTCTCACTCCAGGTTTACCGTATCAATTGGACCTTCTTACTGACGATGAAACATAGAAATTGCATCGTAATTAAATAGAAAAGGCACAATGCCGACTTATGTACAAGAAGACTGACTCTTCCTACTCTCTATGTTTTGAACCATTCCTGTGACACTAGTATTTTATTCCGATGCTTCACTTTAGGTTTACTGTATCCCTCGGACTTCTTATGGACGATGAAACACAGAAATTGCATCGGAATGAAATACAAAAGGCACAATGCCGACTTAAGTACAAGGAGAATGAATCTTCCAACTCTCTATGTTTTGAACCATTCCTGTGACACTAGTTATAGTTTCCAATGCTTCACTTCAGGTTTACTGTATCCCACTCACCTTCTTAGTGACGATGAAACACAGAAATTGCATGGGAATTAAATACAAAAAGCACAATGCCGACTAAAGTACAAGAACACTGACTCATCTTACTGTCTATGTTTTGAACCGTCCCTCTGACACTAGTTATAGATTCCGATGCTTCACTCCAGGTTTACTGTATCCCTTGGACCGTCTTATATGCGATGAAACACAGAAATTGCATCGGAATTAAATAGAAAAGGCACAATGCCGACTTAACTACAAGAACACTGACTCTTCTTACTGTCTATGTTTTGAACCATTCCTGTGACACTAGTTATTGTTTGCGATGCTTTATATCAGGTTTACTGTATCCCTCTGACCTTCTTATTGACGATGAAACACAGAAATTGCATTGGAATTAATTACTAAAGGCACAATGCCGAATTAAGTACAAGAAGACTGACTCTTCTTACTGTCTATGTTTTGAACCATTCCTGTGACACTAGTTGTAGACTCTGATGCTTCACTCCAGGTTTACTGTATCCCGTGGACCTTCTCATTGGCGATGAAACACAGAAATTGCATCGGAATTAAATACAAAAGGCACAATGCCGACTTAAGTAAAAGAAGTCTGACTCTTCTTACTGTCTGTGTTTTGAACCATTCCTGTGACACTAGTTATAGATTCCGATGCTTCACTCCAGGTTTACTGTATCCCTTGGACCTTCTTATTGACGATGAAACACAGAAATTGCATCAGAATTAAAAAGAAAATGCACAATGATGACTTTTGTACCGGAAGACTGACTCTTCTTACTGACTATGATTTGAATCATTCCTGTGACACTAGTTATAGATTCCGATGCTTCACTTCGGGTTTACTGTATCCCTTGGACCTTCTTATTGACGAAGAAACACAGAAATTGCATCGGAATTAAATAGAAAATGCACAATGCCGACTTAAGGACAAGATAACTGACTCATCTTACTGTCTATGGTTTGAACCGTCCCTGTGACACTAGTTATGGATTCCGATGCTTCACTCCAGGTTTACTGTATCCCTTGGACCTTCTTGTTGACGATGATACACAGAAATTGCATCGGAATTAAATTGAAAAAGCACAATGCCGACTTAAGTACAAGAAGACTGACTCTTCCTACTCTCTATGCTTTGAACCATTCCTGTGACACTAGTTTTTTATTACGATGCTTCACTTGAGGTTTACTGTATCCCTCGGACCTTCTTATGGACGATGAAACACAGAAATTGCATCGGAATGAAATACTAAATGCACAATGCCGACTTAAGTACAAGGAGACTGAATTTTCCAACTCTCTATGATTTAAACCATTCCTGTGACACTAGTTATAGTTTCTGATGCTTCACTTCAGGTTTACTGTATCCCACTCACCTTCTTAGTGACGATGAAACACAGAAATTGCATAGGAATTAAATACAAAAAGCACAATGCCGACTAAAGTACAAGAACACTGACTCATCTTACTGTCTATGTTTTGAACCGTCCTTCTGACACTAGTTATACATTCCGATGCTTCACTCCAGGTTTACTGTATCCCTTGGACCGTCTTATTGGCGATGAAACACAGAAATTGCATCGGAATTAAATAGAAAAGGCACAATGCCGACTTAACTACAAGAACACTGACTCTTCTTACTGACTATGTTTTGAACCATTCCTGTGACACTATTTATTGTTTGCGATGCTTTATATCAGGTTTACTGTATCCCTCTGGCCTTCTTATTGAGGATGAAACACAGAAATTGCATTGGAATTAATTACTAAAGGCACAATGCCGAATGAAGTACAAGAAGACTGACTCTTCTTACTGTCTATGTTTTGAACCATTCCTGTGACACTAGTTATAGATTCCGATCCTTCACTCCAGGTTTACTGTATACCATGGACCCTCTTATTGACGATGAAACACAGAAATTGCATCGGAATTAAATACAAAAGCACAATGCCGACTTAAGAACAAAAAGACGGACTCTTCTTACTGACTACGTTTGAACCATTCCTGTGACACTAATTATAGATTCCGATGCTTCGCTTCAGGTTTACTGTATCCCTCTGACCTTCTTATTGACGATAAAACACAGAAATTCATCGGAATTAAATACAAAAGGCACAATGCCGACTTAAGTACAAGAAGACTGACTCTTCTTACTGTCTATGTTTTGAACCATTCCTGTGACACTAGTTATAGATTCCGATGTCTCACTCCAGGTTTTCCGTATCCCTTGGACCTTCTTACTGACGATGAAACATAGAAATTGCATCGTAATTAAATAGAAAAGGCACAATGCCGACTTATGTACAAGAAGACTGACTCTTCTTACTGATTATGTTTTGAACCATTCCTGTGGAACTAGTTATAGATTCCGATGCTTCACTTCAGGTTTTCGTTATCCCTTGGACCTTCCTATTGACGATGAGACACAGAATTCGCATCGGAAATAAATAGAACAAGCACAATGCCGACTTAAGTACAAGATGACTGACTAATCCTACTCACTATGTTTTGAACCATTCCTGTGACACTAGTTTTTTTTCCGATGTTTCACTTGATATTTACTGTATCCCTCGGACGTCTTATGGACGATGAAACACAGAAATTGCATCGGAATGAAATACAAAAGGCACAATGCCGACTTAAGTACAAGGAGACTGAATCTTCCAACTCTCTATGTTTTGAACCATTCCTGTGACACTAGTTATAGTTTCCAATGCTTCACTTCAGGTTTACTGTATCCCACTCACCTTCTTAGTGACGATGAAACACAGAAATTGCATCGGAATTAAATACAAAAAGCACAATGCCGACTAAAGTACAAGAACACTGACTCATCTTACTGTCTATGTTTTGAACCGTCCCTCTGACACTAGTTATAGATTCCGATGCTTCACTCCAGGTTTACTGTATCCCTTGGACCGTATTATTGGCGATGAAACACAGAAATTGCATCGGAATTAAATAGAAAAGGCACAATGCCGACTTAACTACAAGAACACTGACTCTTCTTACTGACTATGTTTTGAACCATTCCTGTGACACTAGTTATTGTTTGCGATGCTTTATATCAGGTTTACTGTATCCCTCTGACATTCTTATTGACGATGAAACACAGAAATTGCATTGGAATTAATTACTAAAGGCACAATGCCGAATTAAGTACAAGAAGACTGACTCTTCTTACTGTCTATGTTTTGAACCATTCCTGTGACACTAGTTGTAGACTCTGATGCTTCACTCAAGGTTTACTGTATCCCTTGGACCTTCTCATTGACGATGAACCACAGAAATTGCATCGGAATTAAATACAAAAGGCACAATGCCGACTTAAGTAAAAGAAGTCTGACTCTTCTTATTGTCTGTGTTTTGAACCATTCCTGTGACACTAGTTATAGATTCCGATGCTTCACTCCAGGTTTACTGTATCCCTTGGACCTTCTTATTGACGATGAAACACAGAAATTGCATCAGAATTAAAAGGAAAATGCACAATGATGACTTTTGTACCGGAAGACTGACTCTTCTTACTGACTATGATTTGAATCATTCCTGTGACACTAGTTATAGATTCCGATGCTTCACTTCGGGTTTACTGTTTCCCTTGGACCTTATTATTGACGATGAAACACAGAAATTGCATCGGAATTAAATAGAAAATGCACAACGCCGACTTAAGAACAAGATAACTGACTCATCTTACTGTCTATGGTTTGAACCGTCCCTGTGACACTACTTATGGATTCCGATACTTCACTCCAGGTTTACTGTATCCCTTGGACCTTCTTGTTGACGATGATACACAGAAATTGCATCGGAATTAAATTGAAAAAGCACAATGCCGACTTAAGTACAAGAAGACTGACTCTTCCTACTCTCTATGCTTTGAACCATTCCTGTGACACTAGTTTTTTATTACGATGCTTCACTTGAGGTTTACTGTATCCCTCGGACCTTCTTATGGACGATGAAACACAGAAATTGCATCGGAATGAAATACTAAATGCACAATGCCGACTTAAGTACAAGGAGACTGAATTTTCCAACTCTCTATGTTTTAAAAAATTCCTGTGACACTAGTTATAGTTTCCGATGCTTCACTTCAGGTTTACTGTATCCCACTCACCTTCTTACTGACGATGAAACACGGAAATTGCATCGGAATTAAATACAAAAAGCACAATGCCGACTAAAGTACAAGAACACTGACTCATCTTACTGTCTATGTTTTGAACCGTCCCTCTGACACTAGTTATACATTCCGATGCCTCACTCCAGGTTTACTGTTCCCTTGGACCGTCTTATTGGCGATGAAACACAGAAATTGCATCGGAATTAAATAGAAAAGGCACAATGCCGACTTAACTACAAGAACACTGACTCTTCTTACTGACTATGTTTTGAACCATTCCTGTGACACTATTTATTGTTTGCGATGCTTTATATCAGGTTTACTGTATCCCTCTGACCTTCTTATTGAGGATGAAACACAGAAATTGCATTGGAATTAATTACTAAAGGCACAATGCCGAATGAAGTACGAGAAGACTGACTCTTCTTACTGTCTATGTTTTGAACCATTCCTGTGACACTAGTTATAGATTCCGATCCTTCACTCCAGGTTTACTGTATACCATGGACCCTCTTATTGACGATGAAACACAGAAATTTCATCGGAATTAAATACAAAAGCACAATGCCGACTTAAGAACAAAAAGACGGACTCTTCTTACTGACTACATTTGAACCATTCCTGTGACACTAGTAATAGATTCCGATGTCTCACTCCTGGTTTACCGTATCCCTTGGACCTTCTTACTGACGATGAAACATAGAAATTGCATCGTAATTAAATAGAAAATGCACAATGCCGACTTAAGTACAAGAAGACTGACTCTTCTTACTGATTATGTTTTGAACCATTCCTGTGGAACTAGTTATAGATTCCGATGCTTCACTTCAGGTTTTCTTTATCCCTTGGACCTTCCTATTGACGATGAGACACAGAATTCGCATCGGAAATAAATAGAACAAGCACAATGCCGACTTAAGTACAAGATGACTGATTCTTCCTACTCTCTATGTTTTGAACCATTCCTGTGACACTAGTTTTTTATTCCGATGCTTCACTTGAGGTTTACTGTATCCCTCGGACTTCTTATGGACGATGAAACGCAGAAATTGCATCGGAATGAAATACAAAAGGCACAATGCCGACTTAAGTACAAGGAGACTGAATCTTCCAACTCTCTATGTTTTGAACCATTCCTGTGACACTAGTTATAGTTTCCAATGCTTCACTTCAGGTTTACCGTATCCCACTCACCTTCTTAGTGACGATGAAACACAGAAATTGCATCGGAATTAAATACAAAAAGCACAATGCCGACTAAAGTACAAGAACACTGACTCATCTTACTGTCTATGTTTTGAACCGTCCCTCTGACACTAGTTATAGATTCCGATGCTTCACTCCAGGTTTACTGTATCCCTTGGACCGTCTTATTGGCGATGAAACACAGAAATTGCATCGGAATTAAATAGAAAATGCACAATGCCGACTTAGGAACAAGATAACTGACTCATCTTACTGTCTATGGTTTGAACCGACCCTGTGACACTAGTTATGGTTTCCGATGCTACACTCCAGGTTTACTGTATACCTTGGACCCTCTTACGACGATGAAACACAGAAATTTCATCGGATTTAAATACAAAAGCACAATGCAGACTTAAGTACAAGAAGACGGACTCTTCTTACTGACTACGTTTGAACCATTCCTGTGACACTAGTTATAGATTCCGATGCCTCGCTTCAGGTTTACTGTATCCCTCTGACCTTCTTATTGACGATAAAACACAGAAATTCATGGAATTAAATACAAAAGGCACAATGCCGACTTAAGTACAAGAAGACTGACTCTTCTTACTGTCTATGTTTTGAACCATTCCAGTGACACTAGTTATACATTCCGATATTTCACTCCAGGTTTACTGTATCCCTTATACCTTCTTGCTGACGATGAAACACAGAAATTACATCGTAATTAAATAGAAAAGGCACAATGCCGACTTAAGTACAAGAAGACTGACTCTTCTTACTGACTATGTTTTGAACCATTCCTGTGACACTATTATAGATTCCGATGCTTCACTTCAGGTTTACTGTATCCCTTGGACCTTCCTATTCACGATGAGACACAGAAATCGCATCGGAATTAAATAGAAAAAGCACAATGCCGACTTAAATACAAGAAGACTGACTCTTACTACTGTCTATGTTTTGAACCATTCCTGTGACTCTAGTTATAGATTCCAATGCTTCACTTCAGGTTTACTGTATCCCTTGGACCTTGTTATTGACGATGAAACACTGAAATTGCATCGGAATTAAATACAAAAGGCACAATGCCGACTTAAGTACAAAAAGACTGACTTTTCTTACTGTCTATGTTTTGAACCATTCCTGTGGCACTAGTCATAGATTCCGATGCTTTACTTTAGGTTTACTGTATCCCTTGGACCTTCTTATTGCCGATGAAACGCAGAAATTGCATCATAATTAAATACAAAAGTCACAATACCGACTTAAGTACAAGAAGACTGACTCTTCACACTGACTATGTTTTGAACCATTCCTGTGACACTAGTCATAGATTCCGATGCTTTACTTCGGGATTACTTTATCCCTCTGACCTTCTTATTGACGATGAAAGACAGAAATTGCATCGGAATTAAATACAAAAGGCACAATGCCGACTTTAGTACAAGAAGACTGACTCTTACTACTGTCTATGTTTTGAACCATTCCTGTGACTCTAGTTATAGATTCCAATGCTTCACTCTAGGTTTACAGTATCCCTTGGACCTTCTTATTGACGATGAAACACAGAAAAAGCATCAGAATTAAATAGATAATGCACAATGATGACATAAGTACAAGAAGACTGACTCTTCTTACTGACTATGTTTTGAACCATTCCTGTGACACTAGTTATAGATTCCGATGCTTCACTTCGCGTTTACTGTATCCCTTGGACCTTCGTATTGACGATGAAACACAGAAATTGCATCGGAATTAAATAGAAAATGCACAATGCCGAATTAAGTACAAGAATACTGACTCATCTTACTGTCTTTGGTTTGAACCGTCCCTGTGACACTAGTTATAGAATCCGATGCTTCACTCCAGGTTTACTGTATCCCTTGGACCTTCTTATTGACGATGAAACACAGAAATTGCATCGGAATTAAATGCAAAAAGCACAATGCTGACTTAAGTACAAGAAGACTGACTCTTCTTACTGACAATGCTTTGAGCCATTCCTGTGACACTAGTCATAGATTCCGATGCTTTACTTCAGGATTACTGTATCCCTCTGACCTTCTTATTGACGATGAAACACAGAAATTGTATCAGAATTAAACACAAAATTCACAATGCCGACTTACGTACAAGAAGACTGACTCTTATTACTGACTATGTTTTTACCCTTCCTGTGACACTAGTAATAAATTCCGATGCATAACTTCAGGATTAGTATATCCCACTGACCTTCTTAGTGACGAAGAAACACAGAAATTCATCGGAATTAAATACAAAAGGCACAATGCCGACTTAAGTACAAGAAGACTGAGTCATCTTACTGTCTACGATTTGAACCATTCCTGTGACACTAGTTATAGATTCCGATGCTTGACTTCAGATTATCTGTATCCCTCTGACGTTCTTATTGAACATGAAACACAGAAATTGCATCGGAATTAGAAACAAAAGGCACAATGCCGAATTATGTACAAAAAGACTGACTCTACTTACAGTCTATGTTTTGAACAATTCCTGTGACACTAGTTATAGATTCCGATGCTTCACTTCAATTTTACTGTATCCCTCTGACCTTCTTATTGACGATAAAACACAGAAATTCATCGGAATTAAATACAAAATTCACAATACTGACTTAAGTACAAGAAGACTGACTCTTCCTACTCTCTATGTTTTGAACCATTCCTGTGACACTAGTTTTTTATTCCGATGCTACACTTGAGGTTTACTGTATCCCTCGGACCTTCTTATGGACGATGAAACACAGAAATTGCATCAGAATGAAATACAAAAGGCACAACGCCGACTTCAGTACAAGTAGACTGAATCCTCCAACTCTCTAAGATTTGAACCATGCCTGTGACACTAGTTATAGATCCCGATGCTTTACTTCAGGTTTACTGTATCCCTTTGACCTTCATATTGACGATGAAACACAGAAATTGCATCGGAATTAAATAGAAAAGGCACAATACCGACTTAAGTACAAGGAGACTGACTCTTCCTTACTGTCTATGTTTTGAACCATTCCTGTGACTCTAGTTATAGATTCCAATGCTTCACTTCAGGTTTACTGTATCCCACTGACCTTCTTAGTGACGACGAAACACAGAAATTTGCATCGGAATTAAATACAAAAATCACAATGCCGACTAAAGTACAAGAATTCTGACTCATGTTACTGTCTATGATTTGAACCATCCCTCTGACACTAGTTATAGATTCCGATGCTTCACTCGAGGTTTACTGTATCCCTTGGACCTTCTTATTGACGATGAAACACAGAAATTGCATCGGAATTAAATACAAAAGGCACAATGCCGACTTAAGTACAAGAAGACTGACTCTTACTACTCTCTATGTTTTGAGCCATTCCTGTGACACTAGTTTTTTATTACGATGCTTAACTTGAGGTGTACTGTATCCCTCGGACAGTCTTATAAACTATGAAACACAGAAATTGCATGGGAATGAAATACAAAAGGCACAATGCCGACTTAAGTACAAGAAGATTGAATCTTCCAACTCTCTATGATTTGAACCATTCCTGTGACACTAGTAATAGATTCCGATGCTTCACTTCAGGTTTACTGTATCCCTTTGACCTTCATATTGACGATGAACCACAGAAATTGCATCGGAATTAAATACAAAAAAGCACAATGCCGAATTAAGTACAAGAAGACTGACTCTTCTTACTGTCTATGTTTTGAACCAATCCTGTGACACTAGTTATAGACTCTGAATCTTCACTCCAGGTTTACTGTATCCCTTGGACCTTCTTATTGACGATGAAACACAGAAATTGCATCGGAATTAAATACAAAAGGCACAATGCCAACTTAAGTAAAAGAAGTCTGACTCTTCTTACTGTCTGTGTTTTGAACCATTTCTGTGACTCTAGTTATAGATTCCGATGCTTCACTACAGGTTTACAGTATCCCTTGGACCTTCTTATTGACGATGAAACACAGAAAAAGCATCAGAATTAAATAGAAAATGCACATTGATGACTTAAGTACAAGAAGACTGACTCTTCTTACTGACTATGTTTTGAACCATTCCTGTGACACTAGTTATAGATTCCGATGCTTCACTTCGGGTTTACTGCATCCCTTGGAATTCTTATTGACGATGAAACACAGAAATTGCATCGGAATTAAATAGAAAATGCACAATGCCGAATTAAGTACAAGAATACTGACTCATCTTACTGTCTATGGTTTGAACCGTCCCTGTGACACTAGTTATAGATTCCGATGCTTCACTCTAAGGTTACTGTATCCCTTGGACCTTCTTATTGACGATGAAACACAGAAATTGCTACGGAATTAAATACAAAAAGCATAATGCCGACTTAAGTACAAGAAGACTGACTCTTTTTACTGTCTATGTTTTGAACCATTCCTGTGACACTAGTCATAGATTCCGATGCTTTACTTCAGGATTACTGTTTCCCTCAGACATTCTTATAGACGATGAAACACAGAAATTGTATCGGAATTAAACACAAAATTCACAATGCCAACTTACGTACAGGAAGACTGACTCTTCTTACTGACTATGTTTTGAACCATTCCTGTGACACTAGTAATAAATTCCGATGCATAACTTCAGGATTACTATATCCCACTGACCTTCTTAGTGACGATGAAACACAGAAATTGCATCAGAATTAAATACAAAAGGCACAATGCCGACTTAAGTACAAGAAGACTGACTCTTCTTACTGACTATGATTTGAACCATTCCTGTGACACTAGTTAAAGATTCTAATGCTTCACTTCAGGTTTACTGTATCCCTTGGACCTTCTTATTGGCGATGAAACACAGAAATTGCATCGGAATTAAATACAAAAGGCACAATGCCGACTTAAGTACAAGAAGACTGACTCATTTTACTGTCTATGTTTTGAACCATTCCTGTGACACTAGTTATAGATTCCGATGCATCACTCCAGGTTTACTGTATCCCTTAGACCTTCATATTGACGATGAAACACAGAAATTGCATCGGATTTAAATACAAAAGGCACAATGCCGACTTAAGTACAAGAAGACTGACTCTTCTTACTGACTATGTTTTGAACCATTCCTGTGACACTATTTATAGACTCCGATGCTTCACTTCATGTTTCCTGTATCCCTCTGACCTTCATATTGACGATAAAACACAGAAATTACATCGGAATTATATACAAAAGGCACAATGCCGCCTTAAGTTCAAGAAGACTGACTCTTCTTACTGTCTATGCTTTGAACCTTTCCTGTGACACTAGTTATAGATTCCGATGCTTCACTTCAGTTTTTCTGTATCCCTCTGACGTTCTTATTGACGATGAAACACAGAAATTGCATCGGAATTAAATACAAAAGGCACAATGCCGAATTAAGTACAAAAAGACCGACTCTTCATACTGTCTATGTTTTGAAGCATTCCATTGACACTAGATATAGATTCCGATGCTTCACTCTAGGTTTACTGTATCCCTTGGACCTTATTATTGACGATGAAACACAGAAATTGCATCCGAATTAAATACAAATCACAATGCCGACTTAAGTACGAGAAGACTGACTCTGCTTACTGTCTATGTTTTGAACATTTCCTGTGACACTAGTAATATATTCCGATGCATAATTTCAGGATTACTAAATCCCACTGACCTTCTTAGTGACGATGAAACACAGAAATTGCATCAGAATTAAATACAAAAGGCACAATGCCGACTTAAGTACAAGAGGACTGACTCTTCTTTCTGACTATGATTTGAACCATTCCTGTGACACTAGTTATAGATTCCGATGCTTCACTCCAGACTTACTGTATACCTTGGACCTCCTTATTGACGATGAAACACAGAAATTGCATCGGAATTAAATACAAAAGGCACAATACCTACTTATGTACAAGAAGACTGACTCTTCTTACTGACTATGTTTTGAACCATTCCTGTGACACTAGTTTTAGATTACGATGCTTCATACCAGGTTTACTGTATCCCTCTGACCTTCGTATTGACGATGAAACACAGAAATTGCATCGGAATTAAATACAAAAGGCACAATGCCGAATTAAGTACAAGAAGACTGACTCTTCTTACTGTCTATGTTTTGAACCATTCCTGTCACACTAGTTATAGACTCTGATACTAGACTCCGGGTTTACTGTATCCCTTGGACCTTCTTATTGACGATGAAACACAGAAATTGCATCCGAATTAAATACAAAAGGCACAATGCCGACTTAAGTAAAATAAGTCTGACTCTTCTTACTGTCTGTGTTTTGAACCATTCCTGTGACACTAGTTATAAATTCCGATGCTTCACTCCAGGTTTACAGTATCCCTTGGACCTTCTTATTGACGATGAAACACAGAAATTGCATCGGAATTAAATAGAAATTGTACAATGCCGAATTAAGTACAAGAATACTGACTCATCTTACTATCTATGTTTTGAACCGACCCTGTGACACTAGTTATAGATTCCGATGCTTCACTCCAGGTTTACTGTATCCCTTCGACCTTCATATTGACGATGAAACGCAGAAATTGCATCGGAATTAAATACAAAAAGCACAATGCCGAATTAAGTACAAAAAGACCGACTCTTCTTACTGACTATGTTTTGAACCATTCCTGTGACACTAGATATAGATTCCGATGCTTCACTCTAGGTTTACTGTATCCCTTGGACCTTCTTATTGACGATGAAACACAGAAATTGCATCCGAATTAAATAAAAATCACAATGCCGACTTAAGTACGAGAAGACTGACTCTGCGTACTGTCTATGTTTTGAACAATTCCTGTGATACTAGTTGTAGATTTCCATGCTTCACTTCAGGTTTACTGTATCGCTTGGACCTTCTTATTGACGATGAAACACAGAAATTGCATCGGAATTAAATACAAAAGTCACAATTCCGACTTAAGAGCAAGAAGACTGACTCATCTTACTGTCTATGTTTTGAACCATTCCTGTGACACTAGTCATAGATTCCGATGCTTCAATCCAGGGTTACTGTATATCTTGGACCTTCGTATTGACGATGAAACACAGAAATTGCATCGGAATTAAATACAAAAGGCACAATACCGTCTTAAGTACAAGAAAACTGACTCTTCTTACTGACTATGTTTTGAACCATTCCTTTGACACTAGTTATAGATTACGATGCTTCATATCAGGTTTACTGTATCCCTCTGACCTTCTTATTGACGATGAAACACAGAAATTGAATCGGAATTAAATACAAAAGGCTCAATGCCGAATTAAGTACAAGAAGACCGACTCTTCTTACTGTCTATGTTTTGAACCATTCCTGTGACACTAGTTATAGACTCTGATGCTTCACTCAAGGTTTACTGTATCCCTTGGACCTTCTTATTGACGATGAAACACAGAAATTGCATCGGAATTAAATACAAAAGGCGCAATGCCGACTTAAGTCAAAGAAGTCTGACTCTTCTTACAGTCTGTGTTTTGAACCATTCCTGTGACGCCAGTTATAAATTCCGATGCTTCACTCCAGGATTACAGTATCCCTTGGACCTTCTTATTGACGATGAACCACAGAAAAAGCATCAGAATAAAATAGAAAATGCACAATGATGACTTAAGTACAAGAAGACTGACCCTTTTTACTGACTATGCTTTAAACCATTCCTGCGACACTAGTAATAGATTCCGATGCTTCACTTCGGGTTTACTGTATCCCTTGGAGCTTCTTATTGACGATGAAACACAGAAATTGCATCGGAATTAAATATAAAATGCACAACGCCGAATTAAGTACAAGAATACTGACTCATCTTACTGTCTATGTTTTGAACCGACCTTGTGACACTAGTTATAGATTCCGATGCTTCACTCCAGGTTTACTGAATCCCTTAGACCTTCATATTGACGATGAAACACAGAAATTGCATCGGAATTAAATACAAAAGGCACAATGCCGACTTAAGTACAAGAAGACTGACTCTTCTTACTGACTATGTTTTGAACCATTCCTGTGACACTTGTTATAGATTCCGATGCTTCACTTCATGTTTACTGTATCCCTCTGACCTTCTTATTGACGATAAAACACAGAAATTACATCGGAATTAAATATAAAAGGCACAATGCCGACTTAAGTACAAGAAGACTAACTCTCCTTACTGTCTATGATTTGAACCATTCGTGTGACACTAGTTATAGATTCCGATGCCTCACTTCAGATTTTCTGTATCTCTCTGACGTTCTTATTGACGATGAAACACAGAAATTGCATCGGAATTAAATACAAAAGGCACAATGCCGAATTAAGTACAAAAAGACAGACTCTTCTTACTGTCTATGTTTTGAACCATTCCTGTGACACAAGATATAGATTCCGGTGCTTCACTCTCGGTTTACTGTATCCCTTGGACCTTATTATTGACGATGAAACACAGAAATTGCATCCGAAGTAAATAAAAATCACAATGCCAACTTAAGTACGAGAAGACTGACTCTGCCTACTGTCTATGTTTTGAACAATTCCTGTGATACTAGTTGTAAATTTCGATGCTTCACTTCAGGTTTACTGTATCGCTTGGACCTTCTTATTGATGATGTAACACAGAAATTGCATCGGAATTAAATACAAAAGTCACAATGCCGACTTAAGAGCAAGAAGACTGACTCATCTTACTGTCTATGTTTTGAACCATTCCTGTGACACTAGTTATAGATTCCGATGCTTCAATCCAGGTTTACTGTATACCTTGGACCTTCGTATTGACGATGAAACACAGAAATTGCATCGGAATTAAATACAAAAGGCACAATACCGTCTTAAGTACGAGAAGACTGACTCTTCTTACTGACTATGTTTTGAACCATTCCTGTGACACTAGTTATCGATTACGATGCTTCATATCAGGTTTACTGTATCCCTCTGACCTTCTTATTGACGATGAAACACAGAAATTGAATCGGAATTAAATACAAAAGCCTCAATGCCGTATTAAGTACAAGAAGACTGACTCTTCTTACTGTCTATGTTTTGAACCATTCCTGTGACACTAGTTATAGACTCTGATGCTTCACTCAAGGTTTACTGTATCCCTTGGACCTTCTTATTGACGATGAAACACAGAAATTGCATCGGAATTAAATACAAAAGGCACAATGCCGACTTAAGTAAAAGAAGTCTGACTCTTCTTACTGTCTGTGTTTTGAACAATTCCTGTGACACTAGTTATAAATTCCGATGCTTCACTCCAGGATTACAGTATCCCTTGGACCTTCTTATTGACGATGAAACACAGAAAAAGCATCAGAAATAAATAGAAAATGCACAATGATGACTTAAGTACAAGAAGACTGACTCTTCTTACTGACTATGCTTTAAACCATTCCTGCGACACTAGTCATAGATTCCGATGCTTCACTTCGGGTTTACTGTATCCCTTGGACCTTCTTATTGACGATGAAACACAGAAATTGCATCGGAATTAAATAGAAAATGCACAATGCCGAATTAAGTACAAGAATACTGACTCATCTTACTGTCCATGGTTTGAACCGTCCCTGTGACACTAGTTATAGATTCCAATGCTTCACTCCAGGTTTACAGTATCTCTTGGACCCTCTTATTGACGATGAAACACAGAAATTGCGTCGGAATTAAATACAAAAAGCACAATCCCGACTTAGGTACATGAAGACTGACACTTCCTACTGTCTATGTTTTGAACCATTCCTGTGACACTAGTCATACATTCCGATGCTTCACCTAAGGTTTACTGTATCCCTTGGACCTTCTTATTGACGATGAAACACAGAAATTGCATCGGAATTAAATACAAGATGCACAATACCGACTTAAGTACAAGAAGACTGACTCTTCTTACTGACTATGATTTGAACCATTCCTGTGACACTAGTTATAGATTCTAATGCTTCACTTCAGGTCTACTGTATCCCTTGGACCTTCTTATTGACGATGAAACACAGAAATTGCATCGGAATTAAATACAAAAGGCACAATACCGTCTTAAGTACGAGAAGACTGACTCTTCTTACTGACTATGTTTTGAACCATTCCTTTGACACTAGTCAGAGATTCCGATGCTTTACTTCAGGACTACTGTATCCCTCTGACACTCTTATTGTCGATGAAACACAGAAATTGTATCGGAATTGAACACAAATTTCACAATGCCGACTTACGTACAAGAAGACTGACTCTTCTTACTGACTATGATTTAAACCATTCCTGTGACACTAGTAATAAATTCCGATGCATAACTTCAGGAATACTATATCCCACTGACCTTCTTAGAGACGATGAAACACAGAAATTGCATTGGAATTAAATACAAAAGGCACAATGCCGACTTAAGTACAAGAAGACTGACTCTTCTTACTGACTATGATTTGAACCATTCCTGTGACACTAGTTATAGATTCTAATGCTTCACTTCAGGTCTACTGTATCCCTTGGACCTTCTTATTGGCGATGAAACACGGAAATTGCATCGGAATCAAATACAAAAGTCACAATGCCGATTTAAGTACAAGAAGACTGACTCATTTTACTGTTCATGTTTTGAACCATTCCTGTGACACTAGTTATAGAATCCGATTTTTCACTCCAGGTTTACTGTATCCCCTAGACCTTCATATTGACAGTGAAACACAGAAATAGCATCGGAATTAAAAGCAAAAGGCACAATGCCGACTTAAGTACAAGTAGACTGACTCTTCTTATTGACTATGTTTTGAACCATTCCTGTGACACTAGTTATAGATTCCGATGCTTCACTTCATGTTTACTGTATCCCTCTGACCTTCATATTGACGATAAAACACAGAAATTAAATCGGAATTAAATACAAAAGGCACAATGCCGACTTAAGTACAAGAAAACTGACTCTTCTTACTGTCTATGTTTTGAACCATTCCTGTGACACTAGATATAGATTCCAATGATTCACTCTAGGTTTACTGTATGCCTTGGACCTTCTTATTGACGGTGAAACACAGAAATTGCATCCGAATTAAATAAAAATCACAATGCCGACCTAAGTACGAGAAGACTGACTCTGCTAACTGTCTATGCTTTGAACAAATCCTGTGACACTAGTCTTAGATTTCGATGCTTCACTTCAGGTTTAGTGTATCCCTTGGACCTTCTTATTGACGATGAAGCACAGAAATTGCACCGGAATTAAATAAAAAAGACACAATGCCGACTTAAGTACAAGAAGACTGACTCATTTTACTGTCTATGTTTTGAACCAGTCCTGTGACACTAGTTATAGATTCCGGTGGTTCACTCAAGGTTTACTGTATACCTTGGACCTTCTTATTGACGATGAAACATAGAAATTGCATCGGAATTAAATACAAAAGGCATAATACCGACTTAAGTACAAGAAGACTGACTCTTCTTACTGACTATGTTTTGAACCATTCCTGTGACACTAGTTATAGATTACGATGCTTCGTATCAGGATCACTGTATCCCTCTGACCTTCTTATTGACGATGAAACACAGAAATTGCATCGGTATTAAATACAAAAGGCACAATGCCGACTTAAGTAAAAGAAGTCTGACTCGTCTTACTGTCTGTGTTTTGAACCATTCCTGTGACACTAGTTATAGATTCCGATGCTTCACTCCAGGTTTACAGTATCTCTTGGACCATCTTATTGACGATGAAACACAGAAATTGCATCGGAATTAAATAGAACAGGCATAATACCGACTTAACTACAAGAAGACTGACTATTCTTACTGACTATGTTTTGAACAATTCCTGTGACACTGGTCACAGATTCCGATGCTTTACTTCAGGATTACTGTATCCCCTGACCTTCTTATTTACGATGAAACACAGAAATTGTATCGGAATTAAATACAAAATTTACAATGCCGACTGAAGTACAAGAAGACTGACTCTTCTTACTGACTATGTTTCGAACCATTCCTGTGACACTAGTTATAAATTCCGATGCTTCACTTCAGGTTTACTGTATCCCTTGGACCTTCTTATTGACGATGAAACACAGAAATTGCATCGGAATTAAATAGAACAGGCATAATACCGACTTAACCACAAGAAGACTGACTATTCTTACTGACAATGTTTAGAACCATTCCTGTGACACTAGTTATAGATTCTAATGCTTCACTCCAGGTTTACTGTATCCCTTAGCCCTTCATATTGACGATGAAACACAGAAATTTCATCGGAATTAAATACAAAAGGCACAATACCGACTAAAGTACAAGAAGACTGACTCTTCTTACTGACTATGATTTGAACCATTCCTGTGACACTAGTTATAGATTCCGATGCTCAACTTCATGTTTACTGTATCCCTCTGACCTTCTTATTGACTATAAAACACAGGAATTACATCGGAATTAAATACAAAAGGCACAATGCCGACTTAAGTACAAGAAGACTGACTCTTCTTACTGTCTATGTTTTGAACCATTCCTGTGACACTAGTTATAGACTCTGATGCTTCAATCACGGTTTACTGTATCCCTTTGACCGTCTTATTGACGATGAAACACAGAAATTGCATCGGAATTAAATACGACAGGCACAATGCCGACTTAGGTAAAAGAAGTCTGACTCTTCTTACTGTCTGTGTTTTGAAACATTCCTGTGACACTAGTTATAAATTCCGATGCATCACTCCAGGTTTACAGAATCCCTTGGACCTTCTTATTGACGTTGAAACACAGAAAAAGCATCAGAAATAAATAGATAATGCACAATGATGACTTAAGTACAAGAAGACTGACTCTTCTTACTGACTATGTTTTGAACCATTCCTGTGACACTAGTTATAGATTCCGATGCTTCACTTCGGGATTACTGTATCCCTTGGACCTTCTTATTTACGATGAAACACAGAAATTGTATCGGAATTAAATACAAAATTCACAATGCCGACTGAAGTACAAGAAGACTGACTCTTCTTACTGACTATGTTTCGAACCATTCCTGTGACACTAGTTATAAATTCCGATGCTTCACTTCTGGATTACTGTATCCCTTGGACCTTCTTATTGACGATGAAACACAGAAATTGCATCGGAATTAAATAGAAAAGGCATAATACCGACTTAACTACAAGAAGACTGACTATTCTTACTGACAATGTTTTGAACCATTCCTGTGACACTAGTTATAGATTCCGATGCTTAACTTCAGGACTACTATATCCCACTGACCTTCTTAGTGACAATGAAACACAGAAATTGCATCGAAATTAAATACAAAAGGCACAATGCAGACTTAAGTACAAGAAGACTGACTCTTCTTACTGACTATGATTTGAACCATTCCTGTGACACCAGTTATAGATTCTAATGCTTCACTCCAGGTTTACTGTATCCCTTAGCCCTTCATATTGACGATGAAACACAGAAATTTAATCGGAATTAAATACGAAAGGCACAATGCCGACTAAAGTACAAGAAGACTACTCTTCTTACTGACTATGATTTGAACCATTCCTGTGACACTAGTTATAGATTCCGATGCTTCACTTCATGTTTACTGTATCCGTCTGACCTTCTTATTGACTATAAAACACAGGAATTACATCGGAATTAAATACAAAAGGCACAATGCCGACTTAAGTACAAGAAGACTGACTCTTCTTACTGTCTATGTTTTGAACCATTCCTGTGACACTAGTTATAGACTCTGATGCTTCACTCACGGTTTACTGTATCCCTTGGACCGTCTTATTGACGATAAAACACAGAAATTGCATCGGAATTAAATACGACAGGCGCAATGCCGACTTAGGTAAAAGAAGTCTGACTCTTCTTACTGTCTGTGTTTTGAACCATTCCTGTGACACTAGTTATAAATTCCGACGCATCACTCCAGGTTTACAGAATCCCTTGGACCTTCTTATTGACGTTGAAACGCAGAAAAAGCATCAGAAATAAATAGAAAATGCACAATGCCGAATTAAGTACAAGAATACTGACTCATCTTACTGTCTATGGTTTGAACCGTCCCTGTGACACTAGTTATAGATTCCGATGCTTCACTCCAGGTTTACTGTATCCCTTGGACCTTCTTATTGACGATGAAACACAGAAATTACATCGGAATTAAATACAAACAGCACAATGCCGACTCAAGTACAAGAAGACTGCCTCTTCCTACTGTCTATGTTTTGAGCCATTCCTGTGACACTAGTCATGGATTCCGATGCTTCACCTCAGGTTTACTGTATCCCTTGGACCTTCTTATTGACGATGAAACACAGAAATTGCATCGGAATTAAATACAAAAGGCACAATACCGACTTAAGTACAAGAGGTCTGACTCTTCTTACTGTCTGTGTTTTGAACCATTCCTGTGAAACTAGTTATAGATTCCGATGCTTCACTCCAGGTTTACAGTATCTCTTGGACCTTCTTATTGACGATGAAACACAGAAATTGCATCGGAATTAAATAGAACAGGCATAATACCGACTTAACTACAAGAAGACTGCCTATTCTTACTGACTATGTTTTGAACCATTCCTGTGACACTGGTCATAGATTCCGATGCTTTACTTCAGGATTACTGTATCCCTCTGACCTTCTTATTTACGATGAAACACAGAAATTGTATCGGAATGAAATACAAAATTCACAATGCCGACTGAAGTACAAGAAGACTGACTCTTCTTACTGACTATGTTTCGAACCATTCCTGTGACACTAGTTATAAATTCCGATGCTTCACTTCAGGTTTACTGTATCCCTTGGACCTTCTTATTGACGATGAAACACAGAAACTGCATCGGAATTAAATAGAACAGGCATAATACCGACTTAACTACAAGAAGACTGACTATTCTTACTGACAATGTTTAGAACCATTCCTGTGACACTAGTTATAGATTCTAATGCTTCACTCCAGGTTTACTGTATCCCTTAGCCCTTCATATTGACGATGAAACACAGTAATTTCATCGGAATTAAATACAAAAGGCACAATGCCGACTAAAGTACAAGAAGACTGACTCTTCTTACTGACTATGATTTGAACCATTCCTGTGACACTAGTTATAGATTCCGATGCTCCACTTCATGTTTACTGTATCCCTCTGACCTTCTTATTGACTATAAAACACAGGAATTACATCGGAATTAAATACAAAAGGCAGAATGCCGACTTAAGTACAAGAAGACTGACTCTTCTTACTGTCTATGTTTTGAACCATTCCTGTGACACTAGTTATAGACTCTGATGCTTCAATCACGGTTTACTGTATCCCTTTGACCGTCTTATTGACGAAGAAACTCAGAAATTGCATCGGAATTAAATACGACAGGCACAATGCCGACTTAGGTAAAAGAAGTCTGACTCTTCCTACTGTCTATGTTTTGCACCATTCCTGTGACACTAGTCATAGATTCCGATGCTTCACCTCAGGTTTACTGTATCCCTTGGACGTTCTTATTGACGATGAAACACAGAAATTGCATCGGAATTAAATATAAAAGGCACAATACCGACTTAAGTACAAGAAGTCTGACTCTTCTTACTGTCTGTGTTTTGAACTATTCCTGTGACACTAGTTATAGATTCCGATGCTTCACTCCAGGTTTACAGTAACTCTTGGACCTTCTTATTGACGATGAAACACAGAAATTGCATCGGAATTAAATAGAACAGGAATAATACCGACTTAACTACAAGAAGACTGACTATTCTTACTGACTATGTTTTGAACCATTCCTGTGACACTGGTCATAGATGCCGATGCTTTACTTCAGGATTACTGTATCCCTCTGACCTTCTTATTGACGAAGAAAGACAGAAATTTCATCGGAATTAAATACAAAAGGCACAATGCCGACTAAAGTACAAGAAGACTGACTCTTCTTACTGACTATGATTTGAACCATTCCTGTGACACTAGTTATAGATTCCGATGCTCCACTTCATGTTTACTGTATCCCTCTGACCTTCTTATTGACGAAGAAAGACAGAAATTTCATCGGAATTAAATACAAAATTCACAATGCCGACTTACGTACAGGAAGACTGACTCTTCTTATTGACTATGATTTGAACCTTTCCTGTGACACTAGTAATAAATTCCGATGCATAACTTCAGGATTACTATATCCCACTGACCTTCTTAGTGACGATGAAACACAGAAATTGCATGGAATTAAATACAAAAGGCACAATGCCGACTTAAGTACAAGAAGACTGACTCTTCTTACTGACTATGTTTTGAACCATTCCTGTGACACTAGTTATAGATTCCGATGCTTCACTTCATGTTTCTTGTATCCCTCTGACCCTCATATTGACGATAAAATACAGAAATTACATCGGAACTAAATACAAAAGGCACAATGCCGACTTAAGTACAAGAAGACTGACTCTTCTTACTGTCTATGTTTTGAACCATTCCTTTGAAACTAGATATAGATTCCGATGCTTCACTCTAGGTTAACTGTATCCCTTGTACCTTCTTATTGACGATGAAACACAGAACTTGCATCCGATTTAAATAAAAATCACAATGCCGACCTAAGTACGAGAAGACTGACTCTGCTTACTGTCTATGTTTGAACAATTCCTGTGAGACTAGTTTTAGTTTTCGATGCTTCACTTCAGGTTTACTGTATCCCTTGGACCTTCTAATTGACGATGAAACACAGAAATTGCATCGGAATTAAAAACAAAAGGCACACTGCCGGCTTAAGTACAAAAAGACTGACCCATCTTACTGTCTATGTTTCGAACTATTCCTGTGACACTAGTTATAGATTCCGATGCTTCACTCCAGGTTTACTGTTTACCTTGGACCTTCTTATTGACGATGAAACACAGAAATTGCATCGGAATTCAATACAAAAGGCACAATACCGACTCAAGTACAAGTAGACTGACTCTTCTTACTGACTACGTTTTAACCATTCCTGTGACACTAGTTATAGATTACGATGCTTCATATCAGGTTTACTGTATCCCTCTGACCTTCTTATTGACGATGAAACACAGAAATTGCATCGGAATTAAATACAAAAAGCACAATGCCGAATTAAGTACAAGAAGACTGACTCTTCTTACTGTCTATGTTTTGAACCATTCCTGTGACACTAGTTATAGACTCTGATGCTTCACTCAAGGTTTACTGTATCCCTTGGACCTTCTTATTGACGATGAAACACAGAAATTGCATCGGATTTAAATACAAAAGGCACAATGACGACTTAAGTAAAAGAAGTCTGACTCTTCTTACTGTCTGTGCTTTGAACCATTAATGTGACACTAGTTATAGATTCCGATGCTTCACTCCAGGTTTACAGGATCCCTTGGACCTTCTTATTGACGATGAAACACAGAAAAAGCATCAGAAATAAATTGAAAATGCACAATGATGACTTAAGTACAAGAAGACTGACTCTTCTTACTGACTATGCTTTGAACCATTCCTGTGACACTAGTTATAGATTCCGATGCTTCACTTCGGGTTTACTGTATCCCTTGGACCTTCTTATTGACGATGAAACACAGATATTGCATCGGAATTAAATAGAAAATGCACAATGCCGAATTAAGTACAAGAATACTGACTCATCTTACTGACTATGGTTTGAACCGTCCCTGTGACACTAGTTAGAGATTCCGATGCTTCACTCCTGGTTTACTGTATCCCTTGGACCTTCTTATTGACGATGAAACACAGAAATTGCAACGGAATTAAATACCAAAAGCACAATACCGACTTAAGTACAAGTAGACTGACTCTTCTTACTGACTATGTTTTGAACCATTCCTGTGACACTGGTCATAGATTCCGATGCTTTACTTCAGGATTACTGTATCCCTCTGACCTTCTTATTTACGATGAAACACAGAAATTGTATCGGAATTAAATACAAAATTCACAATGCCGACTGAAGTACAAGAAGACTGACTCTTCTTACTGACTATGTTTCGTACCATTCCTGCGACACTAGTTACAAATTCCGATGCTTCACTTCAGGTTTACTGTATCCCTTGGACCTTCTTATTGACGATGAAACACAGAAATTGCATCGGAATTAAATAGAACAGGCATAACACCGACTTAACTACAAGAAGACTGACTATTCTTACTAACAATGTTTTGAACCATTCCTGTGACACTAGTTATAGATTCCGATGCTTAACTTCAGGACTACTATATCCCACTGACCTTCTTAGTGACAATAAAACACAGAAATTGCATCGAAAGTAAATACAAAAGGCACAAAGCAGACTTAAGGACAAGAAGACTGACTCTTCTTACTGACTATAATTTGAACCATTCCTGTGACACTAGTTATAGATTCTAATGCTTCACTCCAGGTTTACTGTACCCTTAGCCCTTCATATTGACGATGAAACACAGATATTTCATCGGAATTAAATAGAAAAGGCGCAGTGCCGACTAAAGTACAAGAAGACTGACTCTTCTTACTGACTATGATTTGAACCATTCCTGTGACACTAGTTATAGATTCCGATGCTTCACTTCATGTTTACGGTATCCCTCTGACCTTCTTGTTGACTATAAAACACAGGAATTACATCGGAATTAAATACATAAGGCACAATGCCGACTTAAGTACAAGAAGACTGACTCTTCTTACTGTCTATGTTTTGAACCATTCCTGTGACACTAGTTATAGACTCTGATGCTTCACTCACGGTTTACTGTATCCCTTGGACCGTCTTATTGATGATGAAACACAGAAATTGCATCGGAATTAAATACGACAGGCACAATGCCGACTTAGGTAAAAGAAGTCTGACTCTTCTTACTGTCTGTGTTTTGAACCATTCCTGTGACACTAGTTATAAATTCCGATGCATCACTCCAGGTTTACAGAATCCCTTGGACCTTCTTATTGACGTTGAAACACAGAAAAAACATCAGAAATAAATAGAAAATGCACAATGATGACTTAAGTACAAGAAGACTGACTCTTCCTACTGACTATGTTTTGAACCATTCCTGTGACACTAGTTATAGTTTCCGATGCTTCACTTCGGTATTACTGTATCCCTTGGACCTTCTTATTGACGATGAAACACAGAAATTGCATCGGAATTAAATACAAAAGGCACAATACCGACTTAAGTACAAGAAGACTGACTCTTCTTACTGACTATGTTTTGAACCATTCCTGTGACACTGGTCATAGATTCCGAGGCTTTACTTCAGGATTACAGTATCCCTCTGACCTTCTTATTTACGATGAAACACAGAAATTGTATCGGAATTAAATACAAAATTCACAATGCCGACTGAAGTACAAGAAGACTGACTCTTCTTACTGACTATGTTTCGAACCATTCCTGCGACACTAGTTATAAATTCCGATGCTTTACTTCAGGTTTACTGTATCCCTTGGACCTTCTTATTGACGATGAAACACAGAAATTGCATCGGAATTAAATAGAACAGGCATAATAACGACTTAACTACAAGAAGACTGACTATTCTTACTGACAATGTTTTGAACCATTCCTGTGACACTAGGTATAGATTCCGATGCTTTACTTCAGGACTACTATATCCCACTGACCTTCTTAGTGACAATGAAACACAGAAATTGCATCGAAATTAAATACAAAAGGCACAATGCAGACTTAAGTACAAGAAGACTGACTCTTCTTACTGACTATGATTTGAACCATTCCTGTGACACTAGTTATAGATTCTAATGCTTCACTCCAGGTTTACTGTATCCCTTAGCCCTTCATATTGACGATGAAACACAGAAATTTCATCGGAATTACATACAAAAGGCACAATGCCGACTAAAGTACAAGAGGACTGACTCTTCTTTCTGACTATGATTTGAACCATTCCTGTGACACTAGTTATAGATTCCGATGCTTCACTTCATGTTTACTGTATCCCTCCGACCTTCTTATTGACTATAAAACACAGGAATTACATCGGAATTAAATACAAAAGGCACAATGCCGACTTGGGTAAAAGAAGTGTGACTCTTCTTACTGTCTGTGTTTTGAACCATTCCTGTGACACTAGTCATAGATTCCGATGCTTTACTTCAGGATTACTGTATCCCTCTGACATTCTTATTGACGATGAAACACAGAAATTGTATCGGAATTAAACACAAAATTCACAATGCCGACTTACGTACAGGAAGACTGACCCTTCTTATTGACTATGATTTGAACCATTCCTGCGACACTAGTAATAAATTCCGATGCATAACTTGAGGATTACTATAACCCACTGACCTTCTTAGTGACGATGAAACACAGAAATTGCATCGGAATTAAATACAAAAGGCACAATGCCGACTTAAGTACAAGAAGACTGACTCTTCTTACTGACTATGATTTGAACCATTCCTGTGACACTAGTTATAGATTCTAATGCTTCACTTCAGGTTTACTGTATCCCTTGGACCTACTTATTGGCGATGAAACACAGAAATTGCATCGGAATTAAATACAAAAGGCACAATGCCGACTTAAGTACAAGAAGACTGACTCACTTCACTGTCTATGATTTGAACCATTCCTGTGACACTATTTATGCAATCCGATGCTTCACTCCATGTTTACTGTATCCCTTAGACCTTCATATTGACGGTGAAACACAGAAATTGCATCGGAATTAAACACAAAAGGCACAATGCCGACTTAAGTACAAGAAGACTGACTCTTCTTACTGACTATGTTTTGAACCATTCCTGTGACACTAGTTATAGATTCCAATGCTTCACTTCATGTTTCTTGTATCCCTCTGATCCTCATATTGACGAAAAAATACAGAAATTACATCGGAATTAAATACAAAAGGCACAATGCCGACTTAAGTACAAGAGGACTGACTCTTCTTACTGTCTATGTTTTGAACCATTCCTTTGACACTAGATATAGATTCCGATGCTTCACTCTAGGTTTACTGTATCCCTTGGACCTTCTTATTGACGATGAAACACAGAAATTGCATCCGAATTAAATAAAAATCACTATGCCGACCTAAGTACGAGAAGACTGACTCTGCTTACTGTCTATGTTTTAAACAATTCCTGTGAGACTAGTTTCAGATTTCGATGCTTCACTTCAGGTTTACTGTATCCCTTGGACCTTCGTATTGACGATGAAACACAGAAATTGCATCGGAATTAAGTACAAAAGGCACAATACCGACTTAAGTACAAGAATACTGACTCATCTTACTGTCTATGGTTTGAACCGTCCCTGTAACACTAGTTATAGATTCCGATGCTTCACTCCAGGTTTAATGTATCCCTTGGACCTTCATATTGACGATGAAACACAGAAATTGCATCGAAATTAAATACAAAAGGCACAATACCGACTTAAGTACAAGAAGACTGCCTCTTCTTACTGACTATGTTTTGAACCATTCCTGTGACACTAGTCATAGGTTCCGATGCTTCACTTCAGGTTTACTGTATCCCTTGGACCTTCTTATCGACGATGAAACACAGAAATTGCATCGGAATTAAATACAAAAGGCACAATACCGACTTAAGTACAAGAAGACTGCCTCTTCTTACTGACTATGTTTTGAACCATTCCTGTGACACTAGTCATAGATTCCGATGCTTTACTTCAGCATTACTGTATCCCACTGACCTTCTTATTGACGATGAAACACAGAAATTGCATCGGAATTAAATACAAAAATCACAATGCCGACTTAAGTACAAGAAGACTGACTCTTCTTACTGACTATGATTCGAACCATTCCTGTGACACTAGTTATAGATTCTAATGCTTCACTTCAGGTTTACTGTATCCCTTGGACCTACGTATTGGCGATGAAACACAGAAATTGCATCGGAATTAAATACAAAAGGCACAATACTACTTAAGTACAAGAAGACTGACTCATTTCACTGTCTATGTTTGAACCATTCCTGTGACACTATTTATGCAATCCGATGCTTCACTCCAGGTTTACTGTATCCCTTAGACCTTCATATTGACGGTGAAACACGGAAATTGCATCGGAATTAAACACAAAAGGCACAATGCCGACTTAAGTACAAGAAGACTGACTCTTCTTACTGACTATGTTTTGAACCATTCCTGTGACACTAGTTATAGATTCCGATGCTTCACTTCATGTTTCTTGTATCCCTCTGACCCTCATATTGGCGATAAAATACAGATATTACATCGGAATTAATTACAAAAGGCAGAATGCCGACTTAAGTACAAGAAGACTGACTCTTCATACTGTCTATGTTTTGAACCATTCCTTTGACACTAGATATAGATTCCGATGCTTCACTCTAGGTTTACTGTATCCCTTGGACCTTCTTATTGACGATGAAACACAGAAATTGCATCCGAATTAAATAAAAATCACAATGCCGACCTAAGTACGAGAAGACTGACTCTGCTTACTGTCTATGTTTTGAACAATTCCTGTGAGACTAGTTTTAGATTTCGATGCTTCACTTCAGGTTTACTGTATCCCTTGGACCTTCTTATTGACGATGAAACACAGAAATTGCATCGGAATTAAATACAAAAGGCACAATGCCGAATTAAGGACAAGAAGACTGACTCTTCTTACTGTCTATGTTTTGAACCATTCCTGTGACACTAGTTATAGACTCTGATTCTTCACTCAAGGTTTACTGTATCCCTTGGACCTTCTTATTGACGATGAAACACAGAAATTGCATCGGAATTAAATTCAAAAGGCACAATGCCGACTGAAGTAAAAGAAGTCTGACTCTTCTTACTGTCTGTGTTTTGAACCATTCCTGTGACACTAGTTATAGATTCCGATGCTTCACTCCAGGTTTACAGGATCCCTTGGACCTTCTTATTGACGATGAAACACAGAAAAAGCATCAGAAATAAATAGAAAATGCACAATGATGACTTAAGTACAAGAAGACTGACTCTTCTTACTGACTATGTTTTGAACCATTCCTGTGACACTAGTTATAGATTCCGATGCTTCACGTCGGGTTTACTGTATCCCTTGGACCTTCTTATTGACGATGAAACACAGATATTGCATCGGAATTAAATAGAAAATGCACAATGCCGAATTAAGTACAAGAATACTGACTCATCTTACTGACTATGGTTTGAACCGTCCCTGTGACACTAGTTAGAGATTCCGATGCTTCACTCCTGGATTACTGTATCCCTTGAACCTTCTTATTGACGATGAAACACAGAAATTGCAACGGAATTAAATACCAAAAGCACAATGCCGACTTAAGTACAAGTAGACTGACTCTTCCTGCTGTCTATGCTTTGAACCATTCCTGCGACACTAGTCATAGGTTCCGATGCTTCACTTCAGGTTTACTGTATCCCTTGGACCTTCTTATCGACGATGAAACACAGAAATTGCATCGGAATTAAATACAAAAGGCACAATACCGACTTAAGTACAAGAAGACTGACTCTTCTTACTGACTATGTTTTGAACATTCCTGTGACACTGGTCATTGATTCCGATGCTTTACCTCAGGATTACTGTATCCCTCTGACCTTCTTATTGACGATGAAACACAGAAATTGCATCGGAATTAAATACAAAATTCACAATGCCGACTTACGTACAAGAAAAGTGACTCCTCATACTGACTATGTTAAGAACCATTCCTGTGACACTAGTTATAAATTCCGATGCTTCACTTCAGGTTTACTGTATCCCTTGGACCTTCTTATTGACGATGAAACACAGAAATTGCATCGGAATTAAATAGAAAAGGCAAAATACCGACTTAACTACAAGAAGACTGACTCTTCTTACTGACTACGTTTTCGAACCATTCCTGTGACACTAGTTATAGATTCCGATGCTTAACTTCAGGACTACTATATCCCACTGACCTTCTTAGTGACGATGAAACGCAGAAATTGCATCGGAATTAAATACAAAAGGCAAAATGCCGACTTAAGTACAAGAAGACTGACTCTTCTTACTGACTATGATTTGAACCATTCCTGTGACACTAGTTATAGATTCTAATGCTTCACTCCAGGTTTACTGTATCCCTTAGACCTTCAAATTGACGATGAAACACAGAAATTCCATCGGAATTAAATACAAAAGGCACAATGCCGACTTAAGTACAAGAAGACTGACTCTTCTTACTGACTATGATTTGAACCATTCCTGTGACACTAGTTATAGATTCCGATGTTTCACTTCATGTTTACTGTATCCCTCTGACCTTTTTATTGACTATAAAACACAGGAATTACATCGGAATTAAATACAAAAGGCACAATGCTGACTTAAGTACAAGAAGACTGTCTCTTCTTACTGTCTGTGTTTTGAACCATTCCTGTGACACTAGTTATAGATTCCTATGCTTCACTCATGGTTTACAGTATCCCTTGGACCTGCTTATTGACGATGAAACACAGAAATTGTATCGGAATTAAACACAAAATTCACAATGCCGATTTACGTACAAGAAGACTGTCTCTTCTCACTGACTATGTTTTGAACCATTCCTGTGACACTAGTAATAAATTCCGATGCATAACTTCAGGATTACTACATCCCACTGACCTTCTTAGTGACGATGAAACACAGATATTGCATCGGAATTAAATACAAAAGGCACAATGCCGACTTAAGTACAAGAAGACTGACTCTTCTTACTGACTATGATTTGAACCATTCCTGTGACACCAGTTATAGATTCTAATGCTTCACTCCTGGTTTACTGTATCCCTTAGACCTTCATATTGACGATGAAACACAGAAATTTCATCGGAATTAAATACAAAAGGCACAATGCCGACTAAAGTACAAGAAGACTGACTCTTCTTACTGACTATGATTTGAACCATTCCTGTGACACTAGTTATAGATTCCGATGCTTTACTTAATGTTTACTGTATCCCTCTGACCTTTTTATTGACTATAAAACACAGGAATTACATCGGAATTAAATACAAAAGGCACAATGCCGACTTAAGTACAAGAAGACTGACTCTTTTACTGTCTGTGTTTTGAACCATTCCTGTGTCACTAGTTATAAATTCCGATGCATCACTCCAGGTTTACAGAATCCCTTGGACCTTCTTATTGACGTTGAAATACAGAAAAAGCATCAGAAATAAATAGAAAATGCACAATGATGACTTAAGTACTAGAAGACTGACTCTTCTTACTGACTATGCTTTGAACCATTCCTGTGACACTAGTTATAGATTCCGATGCTTCACTTCGGGATTACTGTATCCCTTGGACCTTCTTATTGGCGATGAAACACAGAAATTGCATCGGAATTAAGTAGAAAATGCACAATGCCGAATTAAGTACAAGAATACTGACTCATCTTACTGTCTATGGTTTGAACCGTCCCTGTGACACTAGTTATAGATTACGATGCTTCACTCCAGGTTTACTGTATCCCTTGGACCTTCTTATTGACGATGAAACACAGAAATTGCATCGGAATTAAATACAAAAAGCACAATGCCGACTTAAGTACAAGAAGACTGACTCTTCGTACTGTCTATGTTTTGAACAATTCCTGTGACACTAGTCACAGATTCCGATGCTTCACCTCAGGTTTACTGTATCCCTTGGACCTTCTTATTGACGATGAAACACAGAAATTGCATCGGAATTAAATACAAAAGGCACAATACCGACTTAAGTACAAGAAGACTGACTCTTCTTACTGACTATGTTTTGAACCATTCCTGTGACACTAGTCATAGATTCCAATGCTTTACTTAAGGATTACTGTATCCCTCTGATATTCTTATTGACGATGAAAAAGAGAAATTGTATCGGAATTAAATACAAAAGGCACAATGCCGACTTAAGTACAAGAAGACTGACTCTTCTTACTGACTATGAATTGAACCATTCCTGTGACACTAGTTATAGAGTCTAATGCTTCACTTCAGGTTTACTGTACCCATTGGACCTTCTTATTGGCCATGAAACACCGAAATTGCATCGGAATTAAATACAAAAGGCACAATGCTGACTTAAGTAAAAGAAATCTGACTCTTCTTACTGTCTGTGTTTTGAACAATTCCTGTGACACTAGTTATAAATTCCGATGCTTCACTCCAGGTTTACAGTATCCCTTGGACCTTCTTATTGACGATGAAACACAGAAATTGCATCGGAATTAAATACAAAAGGCACAATGCCGACTTAAGTACAAGAAGACTGACTCTTCTTACTGACTATGAATGGAACCATTCGTGTGACACTAGTTATAGATTCCGATGCTTCACTTCATGTTTCTTGTATCCCTCTGACCCTCATATTGGCGATAAAATACAGATATTACATCGGAATTAATTACAAAAGGCAGAATGCCGACTTAAGTACAAGAAGACTGACTCTTCATACTGTCTATGTTTTGAACCATTCCTTTGACACTAGATATAGATTCCGATGCTTCACTCTAGGTTTACTGTATCCCTTGGACCTTCTTATTGACGATGAAACACAGAAATTGCATCCGAATTAAATAAAAATCACAATGCCGACCTAAGTACGAGAAGACTGACTCTGCTTACTGTCTATGTTTTGAACAATTCCTGTGAGACTAGTTTTAGATTTCGATGCTTCACTTCAGGTTTACTGTATCCCTTGGACCTTCTTATTGACGATGAAACACAGAAATTGCATCGGAATTAAATACAAAAGGCACAATGCCGAATTAAGGACAAGAAGACTGACTCTTCTTACTGTCTATGTTTTGAACCATTCCTGTGACACTAGTTATAGACTCTGATTCTTCACTCAAGGTTTACTGTATCCCTTGGACCTTCTTATTGACGATGAAACACAGAAATTGCATCGGAATTAAATTCAAAAGGCACAATGCCGACTGAAGTAAAAGAAGTCTGACTCTTCTTACTGTCTGTGTTTTGAACCATTCCTGTGACACTAGTTATAGATTCCGATGCTTCACTCCAGGTTTACAGGATCCCTTGGACCTTCTTATTGACGATGAAACACAGAAAAAGCATCAGAAATAAATAGAAAATGCACAATGATGACTTAAGTACAAGAAGACTGACTCTTCTTACTGACTATGTTTTGAACCATTCCTGTGACACTAGTTATAGATTCCGATGCTTCACGTCGGGTTTACTGTATCCCTTGGACCTTCTTATTGACGATGAAACACAGATATTGCATCGGAATTAAATAGAAAATGCACAATGCCGAATTAAGTACAAGAATACTGACTCATCTTACTGACTATGGTTTGAACCGTCCCTGTGACACTAGTTAGAGATTCCGATGCTTCACTCCTGGATTACTGTATCCCTTGAACCTTCTTATTGACGATGAAACACAGAAATTGCAACGGAATTAAATACCAAAAGCACAATGCCGACTTAAGTACAAGTAGACTGACTCTTCCTGCTGTCTATGCTTTGAACCATTCCTGCGACACTAGTCATAGGTTCCGATGCTTCACTTCAGGTTTACTGTATCCCTTGGACCTTCTTATCGACGATGAAACACAGAAATTGCATCGGAATTAAATACAAAAGGCACAATACCGACTTAAGTACAAGAAGACTGACTCTTCTTACTGACTATGTTTTGAACATTCCTGTGACACTGGTCATTGATTCCGATGCTTTACCTCAGGATTACTGTATCCCTCTGACCTTCTTATTGACGATGAAACACAGAAATTGCATCGGAATTAAATACAAAATTCACAATGCCGACTTACGTACAAGAAAAGTGACTCCTCATACTGACTATGTTAAGAACCATTCCTGTGACACTAGTTATAAATTCCGATGCTTCACTTCAGGTTTACTGTATCCCTTGGACCTTCTTATTGACGATGAAACACAGAAATTGCATCGGAATTAAATAGAAAAGGCAAAATACCGACTTAACTACAAGAAGACTGACTCTTCTTACTGACTACGTTTTCGAACCATTCCTGTGACACTAGTTATAGATTCCGATGCTTAACTTCAGGACTACTATATCCCACTGACCTTCTTAGTGACGATGAAACGCAGAAATTGCATCGGAATTAAATACAAAAGGCAAAATGCCGACTTAAGTACAAGAAGACTGACTCTTCTTACTGACTATGATTTGAACCATTCCTGTGACACTAGTTATAGATTCTAATGCTTCACTCCAGGTTTACTGTATCCCTTAGACCTTCAAATTGACGATGAAACACAGAAATTCCATCGGAATTAAATACAAAAGGCACAATGCCGACTTAAGTACAAAAAGACTGACTCTTCTTACTGACTATGATTTGAACCATTCCTGTGACACTAGTTATAGATTCCGATGTTTCACTTCATGTTTACTGTATCCCTCTGACCTTTTTATTGACTATAAAACACAGGAATTACATCGGAATTAAATACAAAAGGCACAATGCTGACTTAAGTACAAGAAGACTGTCTCTTCTTACTGTCTGTGTTTTGAACCATTCCTGTGACACTAGTTATAGATTCCTATGCTTCACTCATGGTTTACAGTATCCCTTGGACCTGCTTATTGACGATGAAACACAGAAATTGTATCGGAATTGAACACAAAATTCACAATGCCGATTTACGTACAAGAAGACTGTCTCTTCTCACTGACTATGTTTTGAACCATTCCTGTGACACTAGTAATAAATTCCGATGCATAACTTCAGGATTACTACATCCCACTGACCTTCTTAGTGACGATGAAACACAGATATTGCATCGGAATTAAATACAAAAGGCACAATGCCGACTTAAGTACAAGAAGACTGACTCTTCTTACTGACTATGATTTGAACCATTCCTGTGACACCAGTTATAGATTCTAATGCTTCACTCCTGGTTTACTGTATCCCTTAGACCTTCATATTGACGATGAAACACAGAAATTTCATCGGAATTAAATACAAAAGGCACAATGCCGACTAAAGTACAAGAAGACTGACTCTTCTTACTGACTATGATTTGAACCATTCCTGTGACACTAGTTATAGATTCCGATGCTTTACTTAATGTTTACTGTATCCCTCTGACCTTTTTATTGACTATAAAACACAGGAATTACATCGGAATTAAATACAAAAGGCACAATGCCGACTTAAGTACAAGAAGACTGACTCTTTTACTGTCTGTGTTTTGAACCATTCCTGTGTCACTAGTTATAAATTCCGATGCATCACTCCAGGTTTACAGAATCCCTTGGACCTTCTTATTGACGTTGAAATACAGAAAAAGCATCAGAAATAAATAGAAAATGCACAATGATGACTTAAGTACTAGAAGACTGACTCTTCTTACTGACTATGCTTTGAACCATTCCTGTGACACTAGTTATAGATTCCGATGCTTCACTTCGGGATTACTGTATCCCTTGGACCTTCTTATTGGCGATGAAACACAGAAATTGCATCGGAATTAAGTAGAAAATGCACAATGCCGAATTAAGTACAAGAATACTGACTCATCTTACTGTCTATGGTTTGAACCGTCCCTGTGACACTAGTTATAGATTACGATGCTTCACTCCAGGTTTACTGTATCCCTTGGACCTTCTTATTGACGATGAAACACAGAAATTGCATCGGAATTAAATACAAAAAGCACAATGCCGACTTAAGTACAAGAAGACTGACTCTTCGTACTGTCTATGTTTTGAACAATTCCTGTGACACTAGTCACAGATTCCGATGCTTCACCTCAGGTTTACTGTATCCCTTGGACCTTCTTATTGACGATGAAACACAGAAATTGCATCGGAATTAAATACAAAAGGCACAATACCGACTTAAGTACAAGAAGACTGACTCTTCTTACTGACTATGTTTTGAACCATTCCTGTGAC